>NW_026694306.1:0-17577 GCF_021218885.2 Marmota monax | reverse complement strand
TTTTTTTAATATTTTATTGTTGGTTGTTCAAAACATTACATATTTCTTGATATATCATATTTCACACTTTGATTCAAGTGGGTTATGAACTCCCATTTTTACCCCATATACAGATTGCAGAATCACATCAGTTACACATCCATTGATTTACATATTGCCATTCTAGTGTCTGTTGTGTTCTGCTGCCTTTCCTATCCTCTACTATCCCCCCTCCCCTCCCCTCCCCTCCCCTCTTCTCTCTCTACCCACTCTACTGTCATTCACTTCTCCCCCTTGTATTATTTTTCCCTTTCCCCTCACTTCCTCTTGTATGTACTTTTGTATAACCCTGAGGGTCTCCTTCCATTTCCATACAATTTCCCTTCTCTCTCTCTTTCCCTCCCACCTCTCATCCCTGATTAATGTTAATCTTCTTCTCCTGCTCTTCGTCCCTACTCTGTTCTTAGTTACTCTCCTTATATCAAAGAAGACATTTGGCATTTGTTTTTTAGGGATTGGCTAGCTTCACTTAGCATAATCTGCTCTAATGCCATCCATTTCCCTGTAAATTCTATGATTTTGTCATTTTTTAATGCAGAGTAATACTCCATTGTGTATAAATGTCACATTTTTTTTATCCATTCGTCTATTGGGGGGCATCTAGGTTGGTTCCACAGTCTTGCTATTGTGAATTGTGCTGCTATGAACATCGATGTAGCAGTGTCCCTGTAGCATGCTCTTTTTAGGTCTTTAGGGAATAGACCAAGAAGGGGAATAGCTGGGTCAAATGGTGGCTCCATTCCCAGATTTCCAAGAAATCTCCATACTGCTTTCCAAATTGGCTGCACCAATTTGCAGTCCCACCAGCAATGTACAAGTGTACCCTTTTCCCCACATCCTCGCCAGCACTTGTTGTTGTTTGACTTCATAATGGCTGCCAATCTTACTGGAGTGAGATGGTATCTTAGGGTGGTTTTGATTTGCATTTCTCTGACTGCTAGAGATGGTGAGCATTTTTTCATGTACTTGTTGATTGACTGTATGTCCTCCTCTGAGAAGTGTCTGTTCAGGTCCTTGGCCCATTTGTTGATTGGGTTGTTTGTTATCTTATTGTCTAATTTTTGGAGTTCTTTGTATACTCTGGATATTAGGGCTCTATCTGAAGTGTGAGGAGTAAAGATTTGTTCCCAGGATGTAGGCTCCCTATTTACCTCTCTTATTGTTTCTTTTGCTGAGAAAAAACTTTTTAGTTTGAGTAAGTCCCATTTGTTGATTCTAGTTATTAACTTTTGTGCTATGGGTGTCCTATTGAGGAATTTGGAGCCCGACCCCACCGTATGTAGATCGTAGCCAACTTTTTCTTCTATCAGACGGAGTGTCTCTAATTTGATATCAAGCTCCTTGATCCATTTTGAATTAACTTTTGTGCATGGCGAGAGAAAGGGATTCAGTTTCATTTTGTTGCATATGGATTTCCAGTTTTCCCAGCACCATTTGTTGAAGATGCTATCCTTCCTCCATTGCATGCTTTTAGCCCCTTTATCAAATATAAAATAGTTGTAGTTTTGTGGATTGGTTTCTGTGTCCTCTATTCTGTACCATTGGTCCACCCGCCCGTTTTGGTACCAGTACCATGCTGTTTTTGTTACTATTGTTCTGTAGTATAGTTTGAAGTCTGGTATCGCTATACCGCCTGATTCACACTTCCTTCTTAGCATTGTTTTTGCTATTCTGGGTCTTTTATTTTTCCATATGAATTTCATGATTGCTTTCTCTATTTCTACAAGAAATGCCATTGGGATTTTGATTGGCATTGCATTAAACCTATAGAGAACTTTTGGTAATATCGCCATTTTGATGATGTTAGTTCTGCCTATCCATGAACAGGGTATATTTTTCCATCTTCTAAGATCTTCTTCTATTTCTCTCTTTAGGGTTCTGTAGTTTTCATTGTATAAGTCTTTCACCTCTTTTGTTAGGTTGATTCCCAAGTATTTTATTTTTTTGGAAGATATTGTGAATGGAGTGGTTGTCCTCATTTCCATTTCAGAGGATTTGTCGCTGATATACAGGAATGCCTTTGATTTATGCGTGTTGATTTTATATCCTGCCACTTTGCTGAATTCATTTATTAGCTCTAATAGTTTCTTTGTAGACCCTTTTGGGTCTGCTAGGTATAGAATCATGTCATCTGCAAATAGTGATAATTTAAGTTCTTCTTTTCCTATTTTTATGCCTTTAATTTCTTTCGTCTGTCTAATTGCTCTGGCCAGCGTTTCGAGAACTATGTTGAACAGATGTGGTGAAAGAGGGCATCCCTGTCTTGTTCCAGATTTTAGAGGGAATGCCTTCAATTTTTCTCCATTGAGAATGATGCTAGCCTGAGGCTTAGCATAGATTGCTTTTACAATATTGAGGTATGTTCCTGTTATCCCTAGTTTTTCTAGAGTTTTGAACATAAAGGGATGCTGTACTTTGTCGAATGCTTTTTCCGCATCTATCGAGATGATCATATGGTTCTTATTTTTAAGTCTATTGATGTGGTGAATAACATTTATTGATTTCCGTATATTGAACCAGCCTTGCATCCCAGGGATGAATCCTACTTGATCGTGGTGCACAATTTTTTTGATATGTTTTTGTATCCGATTCGCCAGAATTTTATTGAGGATTTTTGCATCTAGGTTCATTAGAGATATTGGTCTGTAGTTCTCTTTCTTTGAAGTGTCTTTGTCTGGTTTAGGTATCAGGGTAATGTTGGCCTCGTAGAATGAATTTGGAAGTTCTCCCCCTTTTTCTATTCCCTGAAGTAGCTTGAAAAGTATTGGTATTAGTTCCTCTTTAAAGGTTTTGTAAACTCTGCTGTATACCCATCTGGTCCTGGGCTTTTCTTAGTTGGCAGTCTTTTGATGGTTTCTTCTATTTCCTCAATTGATATTGGTCTATTTAGGTTGTCTATATCCTCCTGACTCAATCTGGGCAGATCATATGACTTAAGAAATTTATCTATGCCTTCACTATCTTCTAATTTATTGGAGTATAAGGATTCAAAATAATTTTTGATTATCTTCTGTATTTCTGAAGTGTCTGTTGTGATATTGCCTTTTTCATCCCGTATGCTAGTAATTTGAGTTCTCTCTCTTCTTCTATTCACTAGCATGGCTAAGGGTCTGTCGATTTTGTTTATTTTTTCAAAGAACAAACTTTTAGTTTTGTCAACTTTCAATTGTTTCTTTTGTTTCAATTTCATTAATTTCAGCTCTGATTTTAATTATTTCTTGCCTTCTACTTCTTTTGCTGTTGTTTTGCTCTTCTTTTTCTAGGATTTTGAGATGAAGTATGAGATCATTTATTTGTTGTTTTTTTCTTTTTTTAAGGAATGAACTCCAAGCAATGAATTTTCCTCTTAGAACTGCTTTCAATGTGTCCCATAGATTCCGATATGTTGTGTCTGTGTTTTCATTTATCTCTAAGAATTTTTTAATTTCCTCCTTGATGTCTTCTTTAACCCATTGATCATTCAGTAACCTATTGTTCATTCTCCAAGTGATGTATGCTTTTACCTTCCATCTTTTATCGTTGATTTTCAGTTTCATTCCATTATGATCAGATAAGATGCATGGAATTATCTCTACTCCTTTATATTGTCTAAGAGTTGCCCTGTGACATAATATATGATCTATTTTTGAGAAGGATCCATGTGCTGCTGAGAAAAAAGTGTAACTGCTTGATGTTGGGTGGTATATTCTATATATGTCAATTAAGTCTACGTTATTAATTGTGTTATTGAGTTCTATAGTTTCCTTATTCAACTTTTGTTTGGAAGATCTGTTCAGTGGTGAGAGAGGTGTGTTGAAGTCTCCCATGATTATTGTATGGTGGTCTATTAGACTCTTGAACTTGAGAAGAGTTTGTTTGATGAACATAGCTGCACCATTGTTTGGGGCATATATATTTATGATTGTTATGTCTTGTTGGTGTATGGTTCCCTTAAGCAGTATGTAGTGTCCCTCTTTATCCCTTTTGATTAACTTTGGCTTGAAATCTATTTTATTTGATATGAGTATGGACACTCCTGCTTGTTTCCGAAGTCCATATGAGTGATATGATTTTTCCCAACCTTTCACCTTCAGCCTATGTATGTCTTTTCCTATCAAATGCGTCTCCTGTAGGCAGCATATTGTTGGGTCTTGTTTTGTGATCCATTTTACTAGCCTGTGTCTCTTAATTGGTGAGTTTAAGCCATTAACATTTAGGGTTATTATTGAGATATGGGTTTTTCTTCCAGCCATATTTGTTTATTTCTGTTACTAAACATGGTTTGTTTTCCTCTTTGATTATTTCCCCCCCCCCTTTACTGTCCTACCTCCCACTGTTGGTTTTCATTCTTATTTTCCATTTCCTCTTCCTGTAATGTTTTGCCGAGGATGTTTTGAAGAGATGGTTTTCTAGCTGCAAATTCTTTTAACTTTTGTTTATCGTGGAAAGTTTTAATTTCATCTTCCATCCTGAAGCTTAATTTCACTGGATACACAATTCTTGGTTGGAACCCATTTTCTTTCAGTGTTTGAAATATGTTATTCCAGGATCTTCTAGCTTTCAGAGTCTGTGTTGAAAGATCAGCTGTTATCCTGATTGGCTTACCCCTAAATGTAATCTGCTTCCTTTCTCTTGTAGCTTTCAAAATTCTCTCCTTATTCTGTATGTTGGGCATCTTCATTATAATGTGTCTAGGTGTGGATCTCTTATGATTTTGCGCATTCCGTGTCCTGTAGGTTTCTAGGATTTGGGATTCTGTCTCATTCTTCAAGTCTGCGAAGTTTTCTCGTATTATTTCATTGAATAGATTGCTCATTCCTTTGGTTTGGAGTTCTGTACCTTCCTGTATCCCAATGACTCTTAAGTTTGGTCTCTTAATGTTATCCCATATTTCTTGGATGTTCTGCTCATGGTTTCTTAACAGTCTTGCTGAGCTGTCTATGTTCTTTTCAAGTTGAAATACTTTGTCTTCATTGTCTGATGTTCTATCTTCTAAGTGTTCTACTCTGCTGGTAGTATTCTCCATTGAGTTTTTAAGTTGGTTTATTGCTTCCTGCATTTCTAGGATTTCTGTTTGTTTGTTTTTTATAACCTCTATCTCCCTGTATAGTTGATCCTTTGCTTCCTGGATTTGTTTGTGTAATTCATTGTCGAAGTGATCTTTCATTGTCTGATTTTGCTGTCTAATGTCTTCCTTGATACTCCAGATCATCTGAAGCATATATATCCTGAATTCTTTATCTGACATTCCATCTGCTGCAGCTGTTACCTCTTCTAAAGTTGAGTTGACCTGCATTGCTTGTGGTCCTTTCTTTCCTTGTCTTTTCATACTGCTTGCGTTTCTTTCTGCTTGGTGAAACTGTTGTGTTTTTGAAATGTTTTTCCCCCTATATATTTATATTGCTCTTGTATAGTTGAAAAGTCTCCCTTGCAGGGTCGGGCGGCGGTCTGCCTACCTTGCAGGCATGGGCAGCAGCTCTGCTCTGCCCCTCCTCCAATTGGTGTGAGGTGTCTACCACGCCCGCAGACCCCTGGGCCTGTTCTGTTGGTCGGTCGCAGGTTTGCCTAACTTGCAGGCCCGGGCGGCGGCTCTGCTCTGCCCTTACTCCAATTGGGGTGTCGTGACTACCACGCCGGCAGGTCACTGGGCCTGTTCCGGGCGCCAGCGGCGGCTCTGCTCTGCTCCTACTCCAATTGGGGTGACGAGTGTACCACGCCGGCAGGCTACCTGGCCTGATCTGCCGGTCAGTTGCAGGTCTGCCTACCCTGCAGGAGCGGGCGGCGGCTCTGCTCTGCCCCCCCTCCAATTGGTGTGACTTGTCTACCACACTCGCGGACCGCTGGGCCTGTTCTGGGCGCGGGCGAAGGCTCTGCTCTTCTCCTACTCCAATTGGGGTGACGTGCCTACCACCCCGGCTGGCCGCTGGGCCTGTTCCACCGGTCGGTCCCAGGTCTGCCTACCTTGCGGGCACGGGTGGCGGCTCTGCTCTGCCCCTACTCCAAATGGGGTGATGTGTCTGTCCCACCGGCAGGCCACTGGGCCTGTCCTGCTGGTCGGTCGCAGGTCTGCCCACTTTTCGGGCACGGGTGGCTGCTCTGCTCTGCCCCTACTCCAATTGGGGTGACGTGTGTACCACGCCGGCAGGCCACTGGTCCTGATCCGCCGGTCTGTCGCAGGTCTGCCTACCGTGGAGGCGCGGGCAGTGGCTCTGCCCTGCCCCTCCTACCACGCCCGCGGACCGCTGGGCCTGATCTGCAGGTTGGTCGCAGGTCTGCCCACCCTGCGGGCATGGGTGGCGGTTCCGCTCTGCCCCCACTCCAATTGGGGTCATGTGACCACCACGCTGGCGGGGCCTGATCCGGGCGCGGGCGAAGGCTCTGCTCTGCCCCTACTCCAGTTGGGGTGACGTGTGTACCACGCTGGCAGGCCGCTGGGCCTGACCCGCCAGTCTGTCGCAGGTCTGCTTACCTTGCAGGCGCGGGCGGCGGCTCTGCCCTGCCCCTCCTACCACGCCCCCGTACCACTGGGTCGCAGGTCTGCCCACCTTGCAGGCACGGGTGGTGGCTCCGCTCCGCCCCCTCTCCAATTGGGGTCACGCGACCACCACGCCAGCGAGCCGCTGGGCCTGCTCCGGGTGCGGGCAGCGGCCCGGCTCCTCCCCTCTGGCTTGACGACAAAGCGAGAGAGACTCGGGTGTCTGTGACTCACCCTCCCTACCAGGAGACCAACTGTTTCTGTCGCCCCTGGTATTGATGAAGTTCTCTCCTCCACCGCTTTCTGATGACATCAGATCTCTGCCATGTTGGTATCCTATGCGAATGGCAGCATGTCGTTCCCTTTGCCGGGTGACCAAAGCAATGGGTGAGTCCTGACCGGCCCTCACAGGCCCCGTCTCAGTCCTGTTGCCACTGCCCACGAAGGCTCGGTTGGTATTTACCTCCACAGTACTCAGCAGGACCCGGTCCGAGAAGCAATTTCTGTGGGCTCCTTAGCCCTGGGCCAGAGCAGTTCCGGGAGACGGAACTCGGCCGCTCCGTGCTCGGTGTATGCTCTGATAAGAGCAGGCTCCATGAAGCAGTTTCCGTGGGTTATTTAGCACTGAGCCTGAGTAATCTGTCTGCAAGCCGCAGGCGAATGGCAGCCTGAAATTACCTGTTCTATGGCTGAATGAGCTGCAGTCAGTCGAAAACCGGGATGGTGACGTCAGCTCTCCAAGATGGTGGCCGCTGGCCTCCTCTGTGGTCTGACCGGTGTGGAGAACTGAATTGGACCGCTTCCTTCCCCCGTCTCGAACCCAGAATTCAGCCCTGAGTACGGTGCTTGCATGGCTGGCAGAAACTGCAGCACTGTATCCCTGCGTCGCTATCTCCTCGTTTCCCAGTGCGCACTGCAGACTCTAGCCACGGGGCGATTTGCTGAATAAGCAGTGTTACCCTCTGTGCGAAAAATCTCTCGCGTTTGAGTCCCCGTAGCTGATCCTCGTGTGATGGAAATCCTTCCTCCAGGTTCCGGAGCACCCCACTATTGCTGGAAATTCCTAACAAGATAGCCTTTATCCGTCCTGACTCCTCATTCTCCCACACAGTGACGCGGCAAATGGGGGAAATGCACTCCCCTCGCCGCCATCTTCAACCACTCTCCTCATCTTTCTTTTAGAGAATCTTCCTCAAAGTCTTACCTTTTAAATATATGTAATTTTCCAGACTAAATCCATATTTTCATTAGCTTTTTTGCCATTTACCAAAAAAAAAAAACTGAGAGGACAAATTTAGAGGAGGAAAAGTTTATTTTGGGCTCACGGTTTCAGAGGTCTCAGTCCATAGATGGTCAACTGCATTGCTCTAGTCCAAGGTGAGGCAGAACATCATGCCAGAAAGATGTAGGAGAGAGAAGCAGCTCAGCACATGACCATCAGAAAGCAGAGAGAATCTAAGCTGGTATCAGCAGGGACAAAAGATATTCCCCAAAAGCCAGAGACCTACCTCCTTCAGTCACACCCTACCTGCCTACAGTTAGCACTCAGTTAATCCCTATCACTGAGCAATGCACTGATCAGGTTAAAACTCTGATAACCCAATTATTTCACCTCTGAACTTTCTTGTATAGTCTCACACATTAGCTTTTAGGGGTCAATTCATACCTGAACCATATCACAAGTCCCCTCTTTCTATTCTGAATTCATTTCTAAGGAAAGACCATAAATCCTTCTTTACTTTTTGAAGTTGTTCTACCCCCAGAGTATTGTTTTAAAGTTTTCTAAAGTATAATTTAAAAACTTATTTTTATTTAATTTCATTTTGATTGAAATTTTGATACTTCACTAGTTTACCCTTATATCGAAGCTTCTGAAATGTCCTAATGCTGTATGTTTTTATTTTATTATAATGATTATTAAAAAAATAAG
The DNA here is from genome assembly GCF_021218885.2 of Marmota monax. Classification (NCBI taxonomy): domain Eukaryota; kingdom Metazoa; phylum Chordata; class Mammalia; order Rodentia; family Sciuridae; genus Marmota; species Marmota monax. The sequence continues at coordinate 9,154 of NW_026694306.1, read as the reverse complement.
TAAAACTCTTTTACTTATATACTTTCCTAGTGTTTTCTTCCTTATTTTATTTAAACACATTTCCTAAACAAACTAATAATATAAAATCAACAGTTTTATACAGATTTAACAGTGATATTCAGAAGCCCTTCATAAATTTTTGAATTTTGATGCAAGACTTTAATTTTGTATTTTTGCTTTAGAAAAACTCATTTAACTATAAGATTCAATTTCACTCTAAACCAGGATTTACAATCAAGTTCTGCAGACCTCCTTCCTGGAATAGTAATGCTAGAGTTTGTTGTGGCATCTGATTTCATAATGTTAAACTCATTTTTTAAAAAAAATTTGTTCATAGGAAGGCTCAAAAGAAATAGTGCCTTTTTAAGTAGAAGACTGTATGGGGAAGTTAAAGCTGGAAAGATGCTGGGGTGTTTTTGCACATGTATGTGTGCATGTGTAGCATACAGACAGATGGAGACAGACAAAAACAAAAAAGAAATTGAAAGAGATGCAAGGAGGTTCAATTTCAGGTTATAATGTGGAATTAAGTTTTTTTTTTCCCCACTTAGCAACTCTTTGAGAAGGAAACTAATATTGGATCCTTTCAGTTTGATACATCAGCCTTCAAATCTAAGGAATTGACTATTGTTTGGTATTGGCCCTTTCTAAAAATATTTCTAAATGCATCATTTTTGACATGTCAAAAGTTCACCATAATGATCATTATAAGTTTAAGTCATTTTAAAGTAATTGTGTTATTTTTAAAAGAAAGTGTAAGATTGGCCTTGCAAAAGAATATGCACAGGAACAAGAGAGTATGACCTGGGACTCATGGTTTCCACACAGAAAATGTCTGGGTAATGAAAAGCTCATATAGTCAGTTGAAATTCTTCATATTAATGATATTTCATGTTCCCAAGAAAAGAGGGAGTAAAATGACTGCATGATCAATAGCTCAGTAATCACAGACATCACAGTCATCAGCCTAGGGTCTTGCTTTAATTCTTTGGGAATACTTCAATACTACCTTTTTTCATGATGCTTATTACTTTGAGAACATATTGGTTGCTTCGGTGTGGTTTGACACAGTGGAAATGTCATGAACTTTGAATTCAGAAAAACCCAAGTTCAAAACCAAGTGAGGCTACCTATAAAGTAGGCTCTTATGTAAGTTCATAATCCTCTATGAGAGTTAGTGTTAAAATGAGACTACCATATCAACCTGTCAAGATTTCCATATTTTCAACATTTTATATATACATGCATAAAAGTACCTATAATAAGATGTCTCTATTTTTATTTAGCATGTTAAAAATAGAAAATGTCCACTATTATTACCAAGAATTGTCTCATTAAATTTAAGTTTTCATTCTGTATAGGCTAAACCAAATAATAAAATCAAATTAAAGCAATATCTTACATAATTTATATTAAAGCTATTTTTTAAACTAAAGTGAGTGACCTAACAGGAACATTTTTTTTCTTCTTTTTCAGAGGCACAAATACATTGTTTCCTTTTATACTACAGAAGACAATTTTCATATATTCTAGAAGGATTCTGAATCCTGGTAGTTATTAGTTTTGCTTGTTTTGTTTCCTGTCTCTGCTTATAAAGCCATTTAATATCAGTACCTTCAAGGCTTGACTGACAGACCAAAATCTCTCTTCTCTTTCTTTAGGAGGATTTAAGTTGTTGTTATGCAAATGAAGTCCCAGGGGCATTCTTCTTTAGTGAGAACACAAAATAAAAATTTATAAGAATTTGATAACAGATAGGTAATAAGGCATTAAAATGAATTCTAATAAACTGGGAAATATAGTACTTTCAATAAGGCAATCAGAAAGAAATCATTAAGAAGTATTCTTATTTAAATATTTTAATTTAAAATTAATGACACTAAATTATAAGAACACAAATGCCTGCTCATATATTAAGTTTAATATCAAGCATTATTTTTTAGTGTAATGGGAAATGGCTTGATTTTTTTTTTCAGGATAGACATAAAGTTAGCTCAATTTTTTAATCTAAAAATGGTTTTGGTGTAATTTTTTTCTTTGTTCTCCATTTCTTTATTTTTCAGTAAATCGACCAATTTATACAATTATTTGTAGTACTGAAATTTAGGGCTGGGGATATAGCTCAGCTGGTAGAGTGCTCACTTAGCATGCACAAGTCCCTGGGTTCAATCCTCAGCACCACCAAAAACATAAATAAAAAAATAAAAAGTGCTGGGGATGTGGCTCAGTGGTTAAGCACCCCTGGCACTAATAATAATACTAATTTAAAAAAAAAATTAAAAAATTTTTTTAAAAAATTAAAAAAATAAAAAAATAAAAGTTTCTGTGGAATTCTTTAATAAGGATAGCAATTCTGTAGGTGCAACCAGTTTCATTGCAATTCTGATGCTTATGAAAGAAAAATAGAGAAAAAAATTGCTAAGTCTTCACAAGAACCAGAGGACTTTTTCATATTGATGTTGATTTCAGAATTTTCTTCCTCCCTTCCTCCCATCCTATCTTCCTCCTTCTGTCCCTTTCTCTTTCTATTAAGTGTTGCAGTAGTACTAGGGTCTAACCCTCAGTTATTTTTGTAAGCTTTAAATATTCATTAGGAATTCAAAACCACAGCCCACTAACATCACTTAATATGAAAGCTTACCAATTTTTTTCCTTTTCACATTGTTTTGTTAAATTGAAAATCTAGATATGAACAAAATGTTAATATATCATGATAAAATTATTTACAAAATTTTACAAAAATATTGATGCTTTCTTTTGTGGCTTTAAACGTATATATTTATATATATTTACAATCAAATTTTGCATACTTTAATAATCTACATCTGAAAAACTCTCATCAGATGATAAAATAGTACCAAATTATTCATAGGTTCTGCAATAACAAGTATTTAATGCTTCCTCTGTATATGAATCGAATACTTTTTGGAGTAAGTTTTATTACTTTTAATAAATAATACACTATTTGAAGATAATATTAATGCTTTAAAAATATCTAGTCTGATTTCAGTTCTACTTAAGCATTCACCAAAGTCAGAATTATTGGACTTAAGGCAAATTGTTTAAATTCTCAAATCTGCATTTGTCCCATCTACATGAAGAGTATAGGTACCTCCTAATGTCTCTGCAGGTATTGATTTAAAAGTAAGATACACATAGCTGGGCACAGTGGTGCATACTTGTACTTGCAGTGGCTCAGGTGGCTGAGACATGAGGATTCTGAGTTCAAAGCCAGCCTCAGCAACCTCAAGGCACTAAGCAATGCAGTGAGACACTGACTCTAAATTTACACATATATATGTATGTATGTATATATATATATATATATATATATATATATATATATATATATACACACACATATATATATGTGTGTGTGTGTGTGTGTGTTAGGGATGTGGCTCAGTGGTAGAGTGCCAGAGAGTTCAATCCCTGGTACCCCTCTCCAAAAAAGTAGAATATACAGCAAATAATAAGAGACCTGGTACCTGAGAATCATTGGCACCTGATTTACAATTGTTCAGCTTTACAATGGTGCAAAAATGATAGGTACCACTGTAGTATGTTGATTTTAAGTCCTTTGGGTATAAACTGAGGAATCTGATAACTCTGTCAAATTGTGGTTCCATTCCATGCTTTCTGAGGAATCTCCATACTGCTTTCCAAAGTGATTGCACAAACTTGCAGTCCCACCAGCAATATATGAGTGTACATAGTACAGTGATGTAGCCACATCAATATTTATAGCAGCTGAATTCAGAATAGCTAAACTATAGAACCAAACTATATGTCTTTCAACAGATGAATGGATAAAGAAAATGTGGTACATATACACAATGGAATATTACTCAGCCTTAAGGAAGAATGAAATTATGGCATTTGCAGGTAAATGAATGGAACTAGAGAATATCATGGTAAGTAAAATAAGCCAATCCCCCCAAAACCAAAGACCAAATGTTTTCTCTGATAACTGGATGCTGATCCATAATGATGGGTGGAGATGGGGTGTGTAAGGAAGAATGAAGGAACTTTGGGTTGTGCAGAGGGGAGAGAGTAGAGGGGAGAGGCTGTGGGGATTGGGGATGGAAAGGAGAGTGGAATGAGACAGACATTATTACCCTGTACACATGTAGATTAACACTACTGGTGTGACTCTGCACCATGTACAGCCAGAGGATTGAGAAGTTGGGCTCCATTTGTGTTCAATGTGCCAAAGTGCATTATACTGTCATGTATAACTAATTAAAATAAATTTAAAAATTAAAAAAAAAACTTTTAAAAATCATAGTCACCTAGTAAAGACTGCACTTAAGATTTTGTGTTGAATCTTCTCCCTGGATACAGATAAGCAGCACAATACTCCCTGCCAGCCATATGATCACAAGGGCAAAGAGTTGATATTCTACCTTACACTGTGTCGCCAAACTATATTGCTTGGTAGGTTAAACATTAATTTCATTGTTTTCCCAGTGGTGCTGGTGATCAAACCCCAGAATCATGAGTATGCCTAGCAAATCCTCCACCACTGAGCTACATGCCAGGCTACTGTTAAATGCATTGTGAGGTTACAATATTTTCAACTTATGAACTTATGATAGGCTTGTCAGTATGTAACCCCATCATAGATTCATAGAGAAGAATCTCTAGGATAATTTATTACTACTGTTGTTTCTCTAAGTTGCATATTCCCAGGAAACAAAGTGAGGAGTTTTGAGTGTAGGATATTCACTGAGCAATGCTCTCAAACTTGACATTGTATCTGGAGGAAAGAGACAGAAGTGGGCTCCAGGAATGGAGCTCCCATTCATGCTATGAGAGTCCTTCTCCAAAAGGGTCCTTCAAAGCTGTTTTACATCAGTTCTAGGAGTCCAGGCCTCTAATCTTCCTTAGTAATTCGTCATTTATCATTTGATGGGGGCCACAGATAAGCTGAGTGGTCCTGAGCTAGGTAGCACTGTGCAGGGGAGGCTGTCCCAGAAAGGGCTGAGAGCTGAGGGCTGGCTTCCAGACTGCAAGAGCTTCCTTGTTGGGGAAATTAAGCAGTACATTACAGTGTCTACCATGGTCACTAGAGTCATATCATTATTCTTTAACAGTTTTTCAGTAATATCAGTATTACAAAATCAAATTACTGTCATTTAAATCACATTTTAAACTCAATATCATTGATAGAAAATGATTCCAAAATCAGTTAATCCTGGTGCTATTTTAATGCATCAACATTAACTTTATATCATAGATATTTTCACCATCTGTTGGTACATCTGAATACCTAATAGTCTTTCTCATATTAAAAAATAATGTGTAAATGAATCATTAGGAGAATTTTTACCTTTTTTGGAAGTGCTCAGTGCCTTTGACAGAACTTGATGAGTTCCCTGGATCTGGAGGGGGAATCTTGCGATAAGGATGCAGGACTCTCCTCTAGCCTTTCGGTTGATGTGCAAGCTACACACATAATGCTCGCTTTCCATTCCAGATTGACTCAGCATGAGAAATCAGTCTTTAAAAGTGAAATGGCATTTATTCAGTGCTAAACATGTCCCCAGAAATAACACATTCCTTGCATGATCTTTTATTTTAGTACCTTTATAGTTATTCCTTTTTCGCAGAGGAGGAAATGAAAATGAAGAGGTTAAGTAACTTCCCAGCATCTTGAACTGAGAGAATCTGAGTTCAGGTAGACATAGTCCAAAGTTCATACTCTTACCCAGACAACTTTTGACTGTCTGACCTTCCTGGATAATAAAATCAAAGAAACTGAAGCCGCTACACTTAGAGGTCACATTGCTGAGTCTAATCAATTTTGTAATGTGCATGTGTGTAGGTGCTGTTAATTATAGAAAAATACACTGAGAGTTTAATATCCACATCCATAAATGGCTTCTCACATCTAATCCAGAGCATTCTCACTATTCATTTTACAAAAGCCTTAGATTTACACAATCTTACTGGTTCTTCCATTCTTCTTTCCCGTTTTTTTCTAGTCCTGTAGGTTTAATACTAGTTATTTTCATAAGTATTACATTAAAACAGCAACCCCTCATCCCCACCCCAAACCTACACATTCTTCAAAATATGAAGTTTGCCACATGGTGACTCTCATGAGGAGAGCTTTTGATTCCTACTGTTAAAGGAATATTTCACATCTTCCCAAATATTTAGCATATATATAGTGATTTTGAAGGCTTTATTTAATGACAAAATGAATTCATGAGTTCAATTCTTCACATTATTAGATAATTAACTCACTCTCAGATTTGGGGAAATGTTTTTGACCTTGCTGAGATTTCAATATCCTGGATTTGACCTATAAAAAGCAATGTGGTAAAATCAGAAAACCTAACATTTGTAAACTCTAAAATTGTATGATCTTAGAATGATGCTTTCTTATTTGATAGATAACATGAAATTTTCCAAAATTTCTGATAGTTAATAGGTAATCAACAAAGTTATTTGATTCTTAGTTTTATCTTTACACACACACACACACACACACACACACACACACACACATATATATATATATATATATATATATATATATATATTACAGATTAAATACAAATTTCAAATAACTATAAATAAACATAAGCATCATCTAGAAAAGTTTTGTAGTAAAGAATCAATCCATTTACATCTTAAAAAGACATCATAATTTTGTACTATAATATTGTTAGTAACAGGAATATTTTAGTGATTAGAATTATGCTTTCCTGTTTTTAAAGCAAACATGTTGAAATAAAAGTTTATGTTCCATTCCATTTCCTCTTATGTAACATTTTTTGTATATTTTACTTTTTTTTTTACAAAAATACAGTGGACTTTATTTTAACATATTATACACACATGGAGTGTAACTTATTATAATTAGGATCCCATTCTTGCAGTTGTACACTTTGTGGATTCTCCCTGGTCATATATTCATATATAAACATTTCCTCTTACATAACTTTATTTTAAAATTATATATAGTCTAGATTTTTCACAAGAGTTTACATGTTTTGAAAGTGGATGGATAATTCTCATTTCTCTTATCCTTTTGGTGGTATTAGCAGATGTTTCAAAACTGTTCCTTAATAATAAAGCCTTAAATCTTACAAAAAATAATCCAAAAAATGATAAAAAAATACTATCAATTCTCATGAAAACCTGAGTCATCTTAATTTATTTTAAAAATAATTATATGCTGGGTGCAATGATGCACACCTGTAATCACAGCACCTTGGGGAGGCTGAGGCAGGAAGATGGCTAGTTCAAAGCCAGCCTCTGTGAAAGCTAAATAAAATACAAAATAGGGATGGAAATGTGGCTAAGTGGTTGAGTGCCCCTGAACTCAATCCCAGGTACAAAAAAAAGTAATTATCTTTCTAAGAGAGTCATAAAACAAGGACCATAGACGAATGTAAAATTATTTTGAAGAAAAAAGTTTGTTAAGGTAACCTAAAACCTGCACCTCGCTGTTTTTAGGTTCATAGCTCAATGATCTTATTTAAAATGCTGAAGTGTTTTAGAGGTTTGCTATTATACATCCATAGTAATCTCATATATAAGTATTTCTGTGCATTGTTTTTCTTGTTATTGGATTTAAAAAAGGAGTTTCTTAACCACTCTTCTATTATTGCCTTGTTTTTAAAAGTATAAAATTTAAAAATCAAATGTTATTAAAGTACATGTTTAAAAGTAATGGCTTTGATACGAGTTATTCTCCAGACTAGTTAAAAATACTGTACAAAAATTGAAATAAAAACCCTTACAGGCTTGTTCAATATATAAAAGCAGAGGAATCGAAATAACTCCTTTAGGTGCATTAGAAAGAATAAAGGAAGATGCTCTGATTCATGGACATTCTTTTCTGACTTTAAGTATAGGAATACGAAGTGTAAATGGGACATGATGTGTTTCCCTGGCTTTAATGTCAATTTCACTTTGCCTGGCACGTGAAAAAATTTGAAGCTGGAACCTTAAGGGGATGATGGGGTAGAATTGAGGTGTTCAAAAGCATAAGTGAAGATCAAAAAGTATTTTACTGCAGGCTCATATTTAATAAAATGTGAAAGAAAAAAATGCATTAGAAAGGAATGGTAATAAAAAGATACTCATACAAGCTTATCCTCAATGATATCCACATCTTTTTGTTCAAGTTAATGCAATTCAACCTTAAAAAAAAAAAAAAAAAAAAAAAAAAAAACTCTTTGCTATATCCCAGTTGCCATTTTAAAGCATTACAGAGATAAAAGCTTGATATACCTTTTTAGAAAGATTTATTCAAAGGAATGTGACCAACTCTAACTCTCAAAGCTCTTCTGTGCCACCAGCTGGGGCTTTCTTAGGCACTCCAGGGTCAGTCCATCGCCCAGCTTCTGGAAGCCACAGCAACTCCTCTGGAAGACATTGAGGGCCTCAGTTTCTACCAGGTACCTACTAAGTCATCCTTACAGACCACAGGCACTGCCTTTGCACTCTGATTCTAGTAGTTGGACTTAGGCATTATTTTACTCTCAGTCCTTAATGAAACCAGAGAAGACCTCATTTGATTTATCATCTTAAAAATCTCAGGATCCTTTTCTGCCTGAACTATATTCCCGAGTCCCTGTTTGAAAACCCGGAACTCTGAACTGATGTCATGTGACTTAAATCCTGCTTACCTTCTTACACACATCTTTAACGGGATTCCTGAGCCGTCTGGCTGTCCCTATGCTGCCTATTAAGTCGTACCAAAAAGCATGTCCTAGCCAGGCATGGTGGCTCACACATGCAATCAAGTAATTCCTGAGACTGAAGCAGGAGGATTAAAAGTTCAAGGCCATACTCAGCAATTTAGGTAGGCGCTGTCTCAAAATATAAAAAGTTCTGGGGATGTGGTTCAGCAGTTAAGCACCCTTGGGTTCAACCTTCAGTACTAAAAAGAAAAAAAAAATCCATGTACTATTTACCTTACTCCCTCACATTCACATATTTAACACTTTTGGAAACTTCCAGAGAAAATTCACCATTGAAAACATAAATAAAGTAAAAAGCCATGGTGTACTCTTGAAATTAGAAACTACTCCCAGGAAAGCAGGTATTCACGAGAGCTTCAATTTTCTATTTGCCAGAATAGAAATAGATCTGTTTGTATCCATTTTTATTAATTTCTTATTTTTTAAAGAGT
>NW_026694305.1:0-239575 GCF_021218885.2 Marmota monax | reverse complement strand
CTCACGGAACATTAATGAAGGCAATATTTTGAATTGTCTCTTCAAAGATGTCTTAGAATAGGTCTTGAAATGTAGTATATCTTGAGCAAGTGTAAAGTGTTCCATGGAGAATATATTAAAGATGTAATCTTTTAAATGTACCACATTTTCATATAAAATATCTTTAGGCAAAATGAACTGAAGGACATCTATTATTAAAATATGAGATGTATTTTAAAATACAATTACCTGTACACAATTGTGTATAGGCATATACTAGAAAAGATTGCATTTTTTCTTTTCATAAACCAATTATACATACCTTACTGAATGAGAAGAATCATGGATAAAACAGGAAAATTGTTTCATATTCTGCATACAGTTACTTAGATACATGAACTGAAAATGATCCATAAAACTTCCTGAAAATATAATACACAATTAATTCAAGCTGACCCATCTAGTTACAGAGGAATTTCTAATAGTCTAATAGGCTGTATTTATCATATGGAAGAAGGGTGGACTGATACCAGGAAATAATTTTCAGTCCATACAACATGTTGTAATACATTAATAGATCTCTTACTTTAATTCTTCATTGCACTTTAACAAAATGGTATTGGTTTATAATTTGGCAGGCTACTATTTTATTCAGTACTATTAAAACTATGTTTCTAAGTTAAACATTTTTTCCATTCTATCCTTGACTCATTTTTCTTATTATCATGTAATTTTTATCTTAAAACAAGTTGTGAATTTGTTTTTCCTTACTCCCCCTCTCTCTATCTGTTTGTTCTCTCTTCACTCTTCAGTTTTCACATTTTTTAAAGGAATGGTAGAAGACATATAACACATTATCAAGCTTTTTTGTTTTGTATCTGTGTGTTGTGCATAGATGGTTTTGAACTATTAAATCATTATTTTTATTTACAAATCTCAATTTATTTATCAGAAGGTCTATAATTTTAAATCATTATTGCCATATTGTCATAGCTCTTTAATACTCTTTTGTTCATCACCTCTCTCATTGTCATTTCTTATGTATTTATTTAATACCAAGCTTAGAATTCTCTCTCTCTCTCTCTCTCTCTCTCTCTCTCTCTCTCTCTCTCTCTAATTATTTGACCAAATGTTTAAATCTCTTGTTAGTACATAAAAAATTCTGATGGTTGTAAACATTCCTTCAGAGGTCAAATTAGTTCACTATAAATTTTGATCTGATATATAATGTTTTGAAATTATTGCCAGGTGATACAAATGTAGAATAATTGTGAAGAAAACACCGCTTTCCCATGAACTTTTTTAAAGAAAATTTCTGAATTTTCCAGTACTCTTTTTTTCTGCTTTCTATATATTAATCAATACTCTTACTACTTAGAACTTCATTTTTTGTTTTTAGATTTGTGTCTTCTATTCTTATCTTCATCAATTGATACTCAGATCATTATTTTTTCAGTATTCTTTGTTTTATCTATTTTTAGATTTTTCTTTGATATTTTAAAGCTACATGTTATATGTAAAACTTTGCTTCTAATTCTATATCTTTTTCTACTATTGCTTTTACTTTCTTCATAAATGTCTAAATTTTTGAACATGTGTGCAGGTGTTTGTGTGTGTGCTTTCAGTTTAAATATAGAAATGTTCTCTGGGTTTCTCTTAATTATTGGTTTCTTATTGTATTTCCATTTTGAACGTATATGACATTTTTCTAAAACATTTATTATTACTTGAAGATATTTTATGAATTGCAATCTATTACCATACATCTTCAGTTCTCTTAGGTTGTAGAACACTTGCTATTGTACATCAGAGGCAATGTAGAAGATTTTCATTTGTAGCCCACATTTTTTTAATACTAAAAAGATAGATGTACACAAGCCAAGGAAGCATATACTTACTCAACAGACATCACAAGTCAATTATTATTATTATTACTTAAAGTAGCAGTAAAACCAAAGGAACTTTAGTTTCTTGCTCTCACTTTGTGTAATGAAGAAAACAATCCTTCCCAAAGAGAGGACTGGACTTTGCCTTTGACAATGAGGCGGCACTCTCTGAAACTTTGGAATATCTTGTCTGATAAAAGTGTCTTCCTTTACCTCAGTGTTGGGCCAGGACTGTCCAGCAATGTGACTGATGTGAGTCCTTTGGGTCTCATGGAATCCTCTCGGCTTCTGGAGGGCCTAGAGGCCAAGTCAGGCATGTGTGCAGTTAACCAGGTTCACAAGCCAAATCCACAAGTAAAACCTCTGGACCCAAACTCCGTTGAGTTTCACTTTTTGGAAATACACCCTGAACATTTTTACATATTTCTGATAAAAATTATGACTGCCTTTTACTGCACAGGGGACAACAGGTAACCACATATGCACTTTTCCTCGCCCCATCTCCCTTTTCCTTCACTGATTGTAATCTGTAGCCTTTCATTGCAATAAACCATAACTGTAAGTGTGAGAACATTCAGACAGTACCCTGAGTCTTTCTACTTTTGAAAGTCAGGGTGGTCTTGGTGATCTGCAGACTTGTCATTTGTGTCAGAAGTAAAGATGGCCTTGGAGGTTGACAAACTTCACAGTTGAATACCTGTGATTGAGTACCTGTGGCAGTTGAACCTGTGGTTCTTATGGGATGTTCCCTAATTTTGCACATTTGCATGAAACTTTTTCTCTTGAGGATACTTATAAAAGTATATGTATGTCTACAGGCTTTTAAACAATTTACAAATGTAATACATTTTTACAAAAATTGATTATGATCACTGATTTTTAATCCATATATCCTATCATGATTTTTAATTATTTCAATAAGTATCCATAGGAGAAGTTTGAATAATTTTACATAAATTTGAGAGTGAGAAAAAATTATATAAATTCAATTCAACATTGAACTTGGAGTTCAATATTTTTCCATTTGTATCATTCAGTATGTATTTCATGATCTTCTATGGAAAAGGGCATTATGGGTAACTATCTGGGGATTTAAATGGCTATCATGACAGCTCCCAACCACACAATATGCTATCTCAACTGGTGTTATTTCTTTTATGTGGAGAGTCAGATGTTTTAACAGGATATGTGTGTGTGTTATGGTATTTCACGCTGTAAACATGTGACTAAAGATTAGAAACCTCTTATAGTTCCTTTATAGCACTGAGATTATAAGGAGACAATATATTCTAGTAAAAAATATTCAGGGAAAATAATGGTAAAAACGTCTTCAAAATCTTACTATCAATTCAAAGATGAGTAAGAATTTATGATCTCTGGATTTACATACTGGTTTTTATATATATATAAACTTTGAAGGAAGTATTTAATCATTTTTCTTATTATGCAAAACTGAGATAATAAAAATACATAGTCTGTATAGTGATTTTCAAGTTCAAATGAAGCAATAAATGTAGCACCTTACATATTGCATGGCTAAATAATTTCAGACTTGGTATCCATTTTATAGTTAATATGAAGCTGTCTATTCCTTGTTTTACAGAATTTTTCATAGTTCTTTTTATTATTTTCATCAGTCTTGAATATATGGATAGTTATCAAAATTCAAAGTTTTCTAAAAAGATATCCTATTTATAACACACTTGATTATTGCTTCTGAAAGTTGCCCATATAATATCTGTCAACGGGGTGAATTCTTTTGTAACAGTTTGCCTAATTCCTGTTAAGTGACTGGTAGGACATTTCTGGTGGGCCAGAGATAGGTCCTCTACACTGCCTCATTTTCTCATTCTTTGAGTAGATGGAATTCAGTTTTTGACATTTATTGTATAACTGATTTTCTTAATAATAAATTTTCTAAATTGTGTAAACTAAAGATTACTTTTTTCTTTCTCTCTTTTGCCACTCATTTCCTTTCAGTTTCATTGATGAAACTTACAGTCTCCTGGTAGAAACAGACAATAAAAAATAACAATATACCAGATGTGGTACTTGCTGTATGGATGCCAATGGAGAAAGATGAATAAGCAATTCAAGAAGTTGAGATTCCATGCACTGACCTGCAAATTCCTAGGTTTCTAGTTTTCAAAATTCTTGCATTTCTATAGAGGAGACTATAATGGGGAGCAACTCCCTTAGTTTCTTACTTTACCCATATAATTCTGCTGCTCTGAGGATAGTGTATGTTTTATAGCTTTTAAGAGTGTCAGACTAAGTAGCTATTGAGCTAAAAGGTAAAAATTTGAGTTAAGTCTGTAATGGTAGAGGAACACAAAGCAATAGATTGTGAAAACAAATGTTACTTAAAATAATGAACCATAAGTTTCAGGTTTGGAAGGAAGGAATCTTTAGATAGATCAGAGTGTAAATATTTAAATATTCAACATAAATGCTATCTCCCAATAATGCATTGCTTAAACTTTAAATTCTATTATCCTTAACTCTCAGAAATGATATCACAATTCAAAGAATTTAATTCTTAATTGTTTTATTTTTAAGTCACAGTGTGAAAATGCCTCAGAGAATACACTAATTTCAACAAATTTTCTTTATTTCATGAAATTTCATGTTTACTTATTTCAAAACAAATTTGAATACTATGTGATGAAATGCATTTTCAAATGCAGAACATTTTCAAAAGACCCATCTAGAGAGAAATAATTCAGAAGGCAATCAACATTTCTATTTCAGGTAATTTACATTCATGCTTTGGTGTAAAGAGGGACAGATGCATCATCACCAGGAAGTAACTGAAATAAAGAGGTCAAAGAAAATATCTAGATACTGAGAGACTCATTAAAAGTCATGATGGAAAACTTATAATTACTCCCTGCTGTTTTCATCTTAATATTTAGTTACTATAATTGTCAAAAAGAATCATTGTAAAAAGTGAAATAAATGCAATATTATCAAAGACTAATTGAATAGTCCTCCTTCCTCATTCTAAACCTCATCAGCCTGAGATTGCCATATATGATTGTGAATCCTATTTTGTGATTTGAAACAATGTATGTACGTAGGTACATAAATAAGTCAAATTAAAATTAAAATGTGTTCTTTTTATACTCTTCAACTTACTCTTTGCACTTAATAAGCTTTGCAATAACTGAAAGATCTGACCTATATAAGAAAACATATCCACCATCAATTGTTTGTGCTTTGACTTTCTTATAACTTTAATCACATAGTAGAAACAACATGAATGTTTAAGAATATAGCTGTCTTTTCTATTGTTTTCTAGATTTTCTTCTTTTTCTCTAATTTTTTCTTTAAGCCACAGACATATATGAAATTGATACTGATCTTGGAAATCAGGTTAGGTTCTTTATTCCCTTGGTGTTGAAGATTAAACACTCAAGAAATTCGAAGGCAAGCATAGAAAGCAAGTTTTATTTAAGAGACAGAACAGAGATAGACTTCTCCAGAGAGAAACCATGACCCAGAACTTGTGCCTCTTGATTTTTCTATAGACCACCCCATTCTCTTTCTTTCCTGCATATATGCCCAAAGACAAGAAAGAGCAGCCTCAGGGGGTAATTGCTGAGTTGGAAAGTGTCCTAACTAACTGCCCCGCCTCTGTGGCATTTCCTTGATAATCAGCTACTTGTTCCTTGCCCCATTTCAATATTTCCTAGAATTTTTCAAATATTTATTAGTTCTTTAATCTACCTGAATTTTTTTTGTATATGGGATTAAATATATAACATAGCTTATTTCAATAGTTATTTTTTCTTATAATTTATTTAATTAGCAATAAAAATTTCTATTTTATGGAATGCCATCTTTTTCCATATCGACTTGGAAATGTAGTTGAACCTAATCCAGACTGTGTTTTCTGTTCCCCATTTCTACTACTTATCATCTCCTAAGGTGTTCCATTTCTACTACTTATCATTTCCCGTGGTGTCATACTTATTGAAAACACTTTTCCTTAAATTTCAGCATTTGGTGAGATACTTCTGCTTTTGCCCATTCTCTTTTATTGTTGGCAAATATGGCAAATTATATTTGTTTTAAAGCAGAAACCATGCTTCAGAAGACTAAGCACTTCTGTCCATTGTCTCTTGGTATCAGAATCACCCAGGTAAAGACAATACAGTGAAGCATGGGTTAGAATAATTCTCAGCTCAGGTAAAAAGGAGAGAGATCCAGACCACTCTGAATAATATGTCCTACCTCTGATGGCCAGTGGGGTCTCTAATCAATTAATGTAGTGTTGTGACTATATTCCACATCTTCACTCATAGAAGAAAGACCCCACTCACAGGAGACAGACACAGCAGTGGGTTGGACAGTTATTAAGTGATGCATGTGATTAAGCAAAACAAAGAAGCAGAAATCGGGCTGACAACAAAGAAAGATACTCCTACTCTGGGATGTAAGCCCAGCAGGGCCCACACAGTCTCTTTATCTCTTGGTAAGAAAAAAAAAACATGGCCAAAGTCCATTTTTACATGGCCAACTTGGGTTCAAAAGATTATCTACATGAGATTGCCTTTCCCAACACAATTTATGAAAAAGCAATCTATTGTATATATAAGGATCTTGATTTAGACATCTATTTCTCTTTTTTA
This sequence comes from Marmota monax, assembly GCF_021218885.2. Lineage (NCBI taxonomy): Eukaryota > Metazoa > Chordata > Mammalia > Rodentia > Sciuridae > Marmota > Marmota monax. The sequence goes on along the minus strand of NW_026694305.1, from coordinate 233,076 downwards.
TAAATCTAACTATATGCATATAGAAATATATATGTGTGCATATATATGCATATATACATAAATACAGAAAAAATAAATAACTTCATTTATTTTTCATTTAGGTATTTTTAACTGTTTTTTTTTTTTTCTATAGTAAATGTTGCTGGAGTGTGTACGCATAGCTAAGTGACTTCTTTGATCATTTTTTTTTTAATTTTTTATTGTTGGCTGTTCAAAACATTACATAGTTCTTGATATATCATATTTCACAATTTGATTCAAGTGGGTTATGAGCTCCCATTTTTACCCCATATACAGATTGCAGAATCACATCAGTTACACATCCATTGATTTACATATTGCCATACTAGTGTCTGTTGTATTCTGCTGCCTTTCCTATCCTCTACTATCCCCCCTCCCCTCCCTTCCCCTCCCCTCCCCTCCCCTCCCCTCCCCTCCCCTCCCCTCTTCTCTCTCTGCTCCCTCTACTGACATTCGTTTGTCCCCCTGATATTATTTTTCCCCTTCCCCTCACTTCCTCTTGTATGTACTTTTGTATAACTCTGAGGGTCTCCTTCCATTTCCATGCATTTTCCCTTCTCTCTCCCTTTCCCTCCCACCTCTCATCCTGTTTAATGTTAATCTTCTTCTCATGCTCTTCGACCCTACTCTGTTCCTAGTTACTCTCCTTATATCAAAGAAGACATTTGGCATTTGTTTTTTAGGGATTGGCTAGCTTCACTTAGCATAATCTGCTCTAATGCCATCCATTTCCCTGTAAATTCTATGATTTTGTCATTTTTTAATGCAGAGTAATACTCCATTGTGTATAAATGCCACATTTTTTTTATCCATTCATCCATTGAAGGGCATCTAGGTTGGTTCCACAGTCTAGCTATTGTGAATTGTGCTGCTATGAACATCGATGTAGCAGTGTCCCTGTAGCATGCTCTTTTTAGGTCTTTAGGGAATAGACCAAGAAGGGGAATAGCTGGGTCAAATGGTGGCTCCATTCCCAGCTTTCCAAGAAATCTCCATACTGCTTTCCAAATTGGCTGCACCAATTTGCAGTCCCACCAGCAATGTACAAGTGTACCCTTTTCCCCACATCCTCGCCAGCACGTATTGTTGTTTGACTTTATAATGGCTGCCAATCTTACTGGAGTGAGATGGTATCTTAGGGTGGTTTTGATTTGCATTTCTCTGACTGCTAGAGATGGTGAGCATTTTTTCATGTACTTGTTGATTGATTGTATGTCCTCCTCTGAGAAGTGTCTGTTCAGGTCCTTGGCCCATTTGTTGATTGGGTTGTTTGTTCTCTTATTGTCTAATTTTTTGAGTTCTTTGTATACTCTGGATATTAGGGCTCTATCTGAAGTGTGAGGAGTAAAGATTTGTTCCCAGGATGTAGGCTCTCTATTTACCTCTCTTATTGTATCTTTTGCTGAGAAAAAACTTTTTAGTTTGAGTAAGTCCCATTTGTTGATTCTAGTTATTAACTTTTGTGCTATGGGTGTCCTATTGAGGAATTTGGAGCCCGACCCCACAGTATGTAGATCGTAGCCAACTTTTTTTTTTGATCATTTAATCTACAAAGTTTCACTGATAGAAAAAAGGCAGAGGAACTTTTTTTTTTTTTTAAGGTAGGGCCAGCTTCAAACAAATATAAATTTTCATTGAAAAGTCTACATATATATCCTCTTCAGGTACAGAAGGAAAAACTTAGATTTAGCATAAAATCTTGTCATATGTCCAATGTAACCACTTATGTAATAAATTTGGTCCTTGATAATTCTATCAGACTATCTCATCAAAAGACTGTTTATTTAAGCCTTGATGTATGGAGATTAAGGAGGGGCTATTTCTTACAAAATGATCTACCTTTTAGACATATTAAACTGTCTCTTCAAGAGCATCTCTTCATCAGTCCCCTGCAAGTGACTATACAAGTGAACAAACTAGATGTCCAAAGTAAACCCCACTGTTCACTGCAATTCCATACCCTCTCTGGAAATTGTATCATTTAGGGAAATAACCACACACTTCAGTGTTATAGTGAGAAAATATCAAGGAAGCAAATGATTGACCTGAAAGAGGCAAATTTAAATAAGACCCCAGAAGGACTGAGTCTTCAATAAGGATGGTTCTTTTGAAACTTTGTGCTGATTTTGATCAAAAGCCAACATTCACCAATCAAAGGCTAGATGTATCCCAACAAATTGAACAAAGTATTTCACAGGGACACAAAGCAAGATTAAGAGAAAGGTCTTTAAATCTAAATTTGAAGTCATGACCTAGAGCAGTTTGTCCTAGGAGCTTTTCAAACGGTCCTGAATTCCTCCTCTGAGGCTCCAAGTCAGAAGTCACTGCTTCGGAATCCCAAATACTGCATTGGAAAAATATGCAAATACTGCGTATTGGTTCTTCACCTTCTCACTGTTCTCATATATTTATGATGATTTTCTTTCTTTTTAATATATATATTTTTTCACTTATTAAAATTTGGATTGAAACAGGCTAGTAAACCTTTACTTGAAACTGAAATCCTTCATTCTATCACTTTTTTATCTGGTGACAAAATTACTGTTTCACTGTACCTTTTGTTAAGGATTTTGAGGATATCCTTCCATTTTCTCTGAACTCTCGTATTTTTGTTTATAAGTCTTGGTTGCATTTTTCTCCCGTAAAATTAGTATATGTTTTTATTTTAATTTGCCTATTCTTCATATTTTTCCTTTTTCCCTATTATTTGATTATTCTCTTTGGTATTCATAATTGAATTTCACTGTCTTGCTTGATGCCTTTGGTTGATGTTAAGAAATTCTTAGTAACTTAGCTCTTCAAATACTCTCTTGTTATATTATCTTTTCTTTAGAAAAGAAAATCAGTGGGCATCTTTCCAACCTTTCATTATTTCTGGTTCTTTCCTGTTTTAGAATGATTTTTATTTGATGTACCATATGGTTTATTAATTTGACTTAAAGGTGTCTAATATGCTGCTAAGCAAGTTTGTTGACTTCTTAAATTCAGTTCCCCAAATTTAAGCTGTAGAAATATTTTCACTTTCTATTTCTCTGCCAAATATTCCATTTTGTCTTTTAGCACATTGTCTATGTTAACTGTGGCTATTTGGGTGTGTGTCTGACAATTATATTATCTGCATCTACTTTGGATATGTTTTTATTTTCTGTATATTCTTATGGCTTACAGCCAGTAATGTCTCCATATTTTCTTTTTGTTTTTTATTAGTTGACAAACATTTTTATGTAAAAAGTAGACATTGAATTGTAGATTATCTCCTCCCTCTGTAGAAAATATACTTTTGTTTCTAATATGCATCTAGGCTAGAGCATTCACAATTCTTGTGGGTTACTTATTGAACACAATAGCAAAGCAGTCAGGTATCCAATACATTTCAAAATCAGTCCTAATTTGAAATTAGATCGTTGCAGTAGGTTTGGTCATTAATTTCTCTACTTTTCTGCTCTCTGCAATGTCTTAATGTCTGATAGCTGATGTGTGTGAGCAATACTAAGAACACTTATACATTATACAAAGTGCTATATTGTTTCACTGAGTTTTGTAATAAGTTATCCTACATTGTCTATTGAGAAAAAATATTTTAGTTTTGAAAAATTATAGATACCTTGTTTGAATTTTAGGTAATAAAAAAGAGGATGTTATATTTCCTTCTGCTAACATTAACAATCCCTGTCAGAAAAATCTCAAGTGTAATGTTTCTTTAAGCAAGTGTGGAATATGAAGACCAGATTGTTGTGTGTGCAGCTGACATGTACATTCACACAGGAAATACTGATCAATTTGCTAATTTATTATCAAAAAATAAAATATTTCAAGTATTGAATATTTCAACATATGTCAAACCAAATTCCATCTAATGCAATTAATAATATTAATGGATTTTTAAATGGACAAAATAGTTTGCCAGCCCAAGCAAAATACACACACACACACACACACATAAATGAAGATTGTGCTGGGCATGGTGGCACATATCCATAATCCCAGTGGCTCCTGAGGCTGAGAAGGAGGATCATGAGTTCAAAGCCAGCCTCACCAAAATGAGGTGCTAAGCAACTTAGTGAGAACCTGTCTCTAAATAAAATACAAAATAGGGATGGGGATGTGGCTCAATGGTTGGGTGCACCTGAATTCAATCCTCAATAACCCTCCACCCCAAGGAAAAGCAAATTTGTTCTCATTCTAAAGAATCCTTTAAGAAAAAAAGGAGACATAAGTCATCTAAATTCTAGGATGTGAATTTTAAAATGTCATCAAAGAAGCCAATGCTCCTAAAACTAAGGGAAACTTAGAGCTATTTTCAAGTGGATGTGTCTTCACACAGGAAAAGGTATTCCATTTAGTCCTTGTAAGATGACAGCCACAAATCAGATCTTCATAGTGTTTCTAAGGAAGCAGCTATTCTCTACAGTGTTCATATGCCTAGGAGATTTTGATCAATGCTTAGTGTGTTCCCTGAGTTTGCAGCAGATATTCTCAATGACCCTCTTACTCACCAAAGAACCTTCAAATCTTACTCTCCATGTTTTTAACCAAGTCAGAGTACCTATAACCTTTTCTTTTCATGGAAAGAAAATTAAACATAAACCATTTCCCTTTAAATGCCTTAAAGATGAGAAAATAATTGTATCAAGAGAAAAAAACACCCTTTGAATTAGTCTAGAATATTATTTAATTTGATTAATTTATTTGTCTCAACCAAAACACTTCCTTTTTAGGTAGCCGGAAGCATGTGTATGATCTTTATTTCATAGGATGGAATCTGATCATGATAAAATAAATTTTATGCAAAGTATAACTTTTCTATGGTTTATCAAATATATGAATCTACCATTTAGGCAGTTGAACCTGATTTTGCAAAAATGCAATTACATATATCATTGACCATTTCAGACAACCTATTTTCCACATTTGGTGATTAACAAAGATTTGGGGATGCCAATATTAATTACCTGCCTCAGAGTATTTTCATTTTATGTTCTCTCTGTATGTACTGCTTCTCCCCCAATATCCATACCACTTGTCTCTTCACCCTCCTCTAATCCCTGCTCCAAGGTGAACTTTCCCAAGTAGCTTGAAAATAGATTTTAATTTGTAAAAATCTACTTGCTGGTTAAGAATTATTGTATTTACTCTGAAAACCTTTACTTTTGTGCCAATTGAATGTGCTCTACCCCAAACTGCCAAATCCCTTCATGTATGTACTAAGTACCCCCACCTTCTCAGAAAATATCTTTGCTTTCTACTTCATCCATAAATTGGGACATCTCCGTATTAAGCTTTGAAAGACTGTAGGAAATACAGCCACACTGCACATTTTACACTGTTAAAGGGACTAAAAGTGAGCCATGAGCCATTGTTCTTAGAATATCACTTTGTGCTATTTTTGTCTTCTAATGTGTCTTGCTTTGTGATATCCCTGTGACATTAGAACAAATAAGAAGGGCTCAGAGTTGCAAAACTAAATGGATATATTCTCCAGGGTCTTCTTACTGCACCCAAAATAATGCTTTTATAGGTCAGATAGAGAAAAAATAAAAGAAAGTTGAAATGTTATATATTTTTTATTTATTTTATACAATTGTGTAACTACCCAAAGATCTGATTGCTAATACAGAGAAACTTATTTGAATGTAGTTTATAAAATACCAGCATATATCCAACAAAGTATTCAATCTTCAGAAAGGCTTAATACATGCACAAAAATTATTTATTTAATAATCTCTAAAATTTTATATCAATAATTGAAACATCGCATTTAACATTTATGCATCTCTTGATCACTCCTTGTAAATTGATTCTTAATTTTTTTCAATATTTTATATAATAAAACTAAAAATTCAATTTCCCCATATTTTCTGCTTTATCAAGATTTTAAAAGTTACCACAATTCTATTATCCATATATGAATAGAAGTCTAGACTGCTTGTACTGTGTGACACTCAAGGTCAGACTCTTTACATTTTATATTATTGATCTTGCTTCATTTCTACTAAAATTAGAATTTGCTATCAAACAATTTTATTGCTATCATATATTAATTGTCCACAAAACCAAAAGTCCTCTAAATTTACAGGAATAGATGAATGACAGAATGAGGGAGACTTATAGTTTTCTTAAGCTTTTGAAAAAGAGAACAGAATAATATTTTAATTAGTAAAATTGTGTTGCAAACTTTAAGAACTAAATACCTACCCTATCTATCTAAAGAATGTCACCTTTGAATATCCCTTAATTTAAAAATGCCTGCAGGTAATAAATTGTACAACATGTTGCAGTATGTTATACAAGAAATAAAATGACCTTTACTCAGAGTTGGCAACACTTCAATTATTGCCAGGAATGTGAAAAAGAACACTATAAAAATTATGCTCATTATAAATTAAACCTGTATAATTTTATTATCAGGGAACTTTTTAAAAATCCCACATATTGGAGGATTGTCCCTTATCCGAAAAGGGAAATATTAAAAAAAAATCAATACGTTCTCCTTTATATGTTAGAGTTCAGTAGCACACATTTTTAAATTACAGAAACACTTCTATCATTATTACTTCAGAAGTGAAGATGAGGTTGATACATCATTAACAATTGTAGTGTGAAGTAGCCAAACAATGATATATTCTCAGACCTAAATATAAAAATATAAATGCAGTAGTGGACTTTATTTAATGTCATACAAACAGAACCTCTTTTTAAAAAAAAATAATTTTATTTTATTAGATGGACACAATACCTTTATTTTATTTATTTATTTTTATGTGGTACTGAGGATCAAACCCAGTGCCCCACACATGCTAGGTAAGTGCTCTATTACTGACCTACACCCCAGCCCTACAAATGAAACTTCTAATGAAGATATTTTCCAGTTTTTAGGAAAATGTTTGTAAGGACTGAAAAAGGAAATTTTGAGAAAAAGAAAATGAAGAATATTTTCTTCCTTTTATTAAATAAAAAACACAAATTTAGTGCAAAATTGAGGGATTTTTGTCAAAAGTTAGGGATGGTAAGTATATTTTCAAATCCTTTACATTGGCCATTTGAATATCTTCTTTGGAGAAATGTCTATTTAAATTTCTTTAGCCATTGTTCAATCAGGTTGTTTAGAATTTTTGTTGTGGTTGTGTTTTAGGAGTTCTCTATATAGTCTTAGTCTTAGTTTCTGTTATGGTTTAGATGTGAAGTTTCCTCCAAAAGCTCACATGTGAGCTAATTCATGGTTTAGAGATGAAATGTTTGTGTTATGATAGCCTTAACCTAATTAGTTCATTAATTTCCTAATAGGGATAAACTTGGTGGTAACTATAGATATGTAGATTGTGGCTGGAGAAGGTGGGTCCATGGGGTCATGCCTTTGGGGTATATATTTTGTCCTTGTTGACTTGAGCTCTCACTCTACTTCCTGGTATCTTGCTCCTGGCTTCTTCCTTCTACCACACCCTTCTTTCATAATATTCTGCTTGATCTTGAGCCCCAAGGAATGGAGTCCGCCATTTTGGTTGGGGGCGGGGGGCAAAAGGACAGTATAGATAATGAATGATCGGGTCAGGAAAAAGGGGGCTGATTCAAAAGAAAATAAAAATGCTAATACCTCCAGGAAATGAACTCCAAAATATAAAGGAGAACTTACTGCTTTATTTTTTAATAGTTTCCTTTTCATGAATAAGTAACAGTCCTCCAATATGTGGGATTTTTAAAAAGTTTCCTGCTAGTACCTTCCCCTACTCTGCCACCTGTTGCCAAGATTATCTGCCTTCAGGGAATTGCTCTTCCCAGCAAGGAGTTGTTAATGAGTACCCAGTGGGTGGTTTATTTATACCTTGTTCACTCCACCTTTTGGTTACCTAGGCAGGATGGAAGGAGGAGGCATGAGAATAAATAAAATCTGAAATCTATAAAAGGGGGAAGGTACCCTCCACTGCCTCTGGCACCAATTTAGTACTCCCTTCTCTATGGAGGAGTCTTTCTCTGTTCAGTGTTTAAATAAAACTTTTTTGCTTTTGCCTCAGCATTTATCTGGTGTTCAATCTTCAACACTCTCACAATGGGATCCGATTCTGATTTTCAACACCAGTATCATTGGGACTGAGATCTATGAAACTATGAGCCCCATAGTTTACAGAAACACTTCTTCCTCCTTTAGAATTGTTCCTCCTTTACAATTGTTCTTGTTAGGTCTTTTGGTCACAGCAACAAAAAAGATGACTAAAACATTTCTTATCAGATATATAATTTCCAAATGTTTCTCCCAGTCTTTCAGTTATGCTTTTAAAAATATTTATATTGCCTATTAATGCACATTTAAAAAAAATTAATGAGGTGAAATTTATTTATTTATTTTTAGTATTATAGCCAAGAAATCCAATTAATTTCCAACTAATGTCATGATGCTTTTACCTTGTATTTCATTTTAAGCATTTTATAGTTTTCAGTCTTACATGTAGGTCTTTCATGCAGTTTTTATTTATTTTCATATATACTGTTTGGTAAAAATCCAACTTTATTCTTTTGCATGAATTCCAGTTTTCAGAATCCTATTTGTTGAAAAATTGTCCATTCCCAATAAAATAGTCTTGTCAGCCTTCTCAAAACTTATTTTACCATACATGTGAGTGTTTATTTCTGGACTTTGCATTCTATTCCATGTGTTTGTAAGTCTATATTTGTGCTGGTACTGTTATATTTTTTATTGTTACTGTTATTTTTATTGTTCCATTTTAGTAGCAACTTTTGAATTCATGACCCTCCTGTCTAAGCCTCCATAGCAGCTAGGGTTATAGGCAGACAGCATTGTACCTGGTTTAAAATGGTCTTTTCTTTTTCTACAAAAAAATGGCATTTCAATTTTGATACATTGAATTCATAAACTTCTTCAGGCAATGCTATAGTCTTAATGTTAAATCTCCCAGTCCATGAACATGGAATGTGTTTCCTGTTATTTTTGTCTTTTTAAAAAATTTCTTTCAGCATGATTTCTTGCTTTTTATTGTACATATCTTTCATCTTCTTAGTTAACACCTAAATATTTCATTATTTTAAAGCTATTCCAAATAGATTTTTTCCACTAACATTATTTTCAAATTGCTCATTTTTAATGTACAGATACACATAAATTTTGTGTTTGACTTTGTATCATATTATTTTGCCAAATTTATTTACTAATTCTTATACTTTTTTTGTGAACTATTTATGTTTCTGCATTTAAGATTATGTAACTATAAAAATGATAATTGCATTCTCTTTCTTATCAGCATGCATTTTCTTTCATTTTCCTGCTGAATTGGTCTAACTAAACTCCAGTATTATGTTGAACAAAAGTTGCAAGAATTCACTCTTTCCTTGTTCCTTAGAGAAAACATGTTCATACTTTTTAAAAATTGATTATGATTTTTATGTTTTTTAAATATGGCTTTTTAAAAAAATTAAGGGAGTTTTCTTGTATCTTTGGGTTATTAAATGTTTAATGAAAGGATGTAATTTTTTTGTGCAATGTATTTTTATATCAAATGAGATGGCCATGTGGGGATTTCTTTTTCACTCTGTTAATATGCTCCATGATATCAACCACACTAATCATTAAGGAAATTCAAGTCAAAACTACAGTGAGATATGACCTCACATGCCTTAGGATAGCTACTATCAAATAAAGAACAATGTTCCCAAGGATGGGGAAAAATTAATAACTTTGTTTATTATAGATCAGGATGTAAAATGGTTATGCCTCTTGTTGAAAACAGCATAGCAGTTTCTGAAAATAAAAACAGAAATCCCATATATCCATTAATATTACTACTGGGTTTATACACAATAGTATTGGAAATGGAGTCTTAAAGAAATATTTGTACACTGGTGTTTATAGCAGCTTTATTTAGACCTGATAACTTGTGGAAAGAGCTGTTTATATTTGAGTGCATAAGGAAACTGTACATATACAATAAAATATTATTCATCTTTGAAAAGAATAGAAGTTCTGATACATGGTATAACATAGATGAAACTTGAGGATTTTGTGCAAAGTTATATAACCCAATCCTGGAAAGAAAATTGTACAGTTACAATTCAAATTATACAAGGTAGTGGTATGGTAAAAATTGTAGAGATCAAAAGTAGGAAGGTAGTTGCCAGACGATGGGAAGGGAGTGATAGGTACTAATTGTTCAAAGGGTATATAGTCTAAGTTTTACAAGATAAAAATAATTATGGATGTGGATGGTAGAGATGGTTGTATGTTATAACAATTTTTACTACTACTGAACCGTATATTTTTTAAATGGTTAAGATTTAACCATTTAAAATGGATGGTAAGTTCATATTAAGTATGTTTTACCACAATAAAAATGGAAAAATTGTGAAATAATGTTATACTCCAAGATGTGCTTAACAATGTGAAATATAATTGGAAACTTAACATTCACAAGTGTTTGATTCCAGGACATCAAGTTCTCTTTGCTTCCTTCAGAATTCTGGACTTTTTTTTTCTTAGTCTCATGTTCTTTTTCATGTCCTTATGTTAAAGTACCCCAGGGCTCACTTGCTGAAGAATTTATTAATCTTCATTGATAGCCTCGGTTACTTCATTCAGTCTCACGACTAAAAGTACCATAATGTTCTGTTAATTATGGAAGTACATGTCTACCCTTGAGCTCTTCCTTGAATCTGGGCTCATTTATCCAGTCATATATTTGAGTCCATTTACTACTTAAAAAGGCATCTCCACACTAATATATTCATGTGTGAGATCTTAATGCCATCCTGTTACCCCTGCCACAAGGAAATATATAAATATGCAAAAAAACCCAATAATATAATTTCTCCCATGTGTTTTATGTTAGCAAAATTAATGACAACTCCATTCTGCCACATGCTTAGGTTGTAGACTCTCTGGTCAACCTTGGCACTTACATAATATTGTGATCTATAGCCACTTTTCTTGCCCATGGCGTTATCATCTCCTTGAATTTTTATCAATGGCCTACTAAATTGTCTGTTTCTAGTCTGCTGCTCTACCCTCTATTGTAATACAGCATCCAGAGTGACTCTGTTATAATACAATTTTTACCTGGTCACTTGTGTAGACTCTGATGTTTTTCTCAGTTACACAATCAAAGCCTTTAGTATGACATATATGGCTTCCAATGATCTGTCTCTGCTCTCATCTCTCTTGACATCATATTTTACTTTGTCACAATTTTTCTTTCTCAACAAAATATCTAAGAAATGACACTCCTATTTTCTATATTATTATAATGTGAAAAAAGTTATCATCATTCTATATTTTCATTGTATATTAATTGTATTAGGTGAATGGGTTTCCAGTAAGCATAAACATGAGCAGTAATGACAAATTTATATTCTGATTATCTCTCTGTTAAAGATAACCTTGAATTATACAAGAAAATGAATGCTTTTTAGAAAATTACTAAAATAAAAATCTTTTTATAAATTTTGAGGTATTTTAGTTATTTAATTCACTATTCATATTCATTGATTTAATGATGCTGATTATATTTTTAATTGAAGTCTTTTATTCTGAATAACCTAAATAAAACATACTGTAGCATAATTTTTTGCATGACCTCCAACAATGCATTTTGTTTGTTTATATTTTGGGTGGAATTCACTATGTGGGGGGGATAAAACTAACAGCTAAGTTTTCTTCATATCACAATTCCTAGGAAAAATATTTCTTTCATAAAATATTTAAACTAAAACTTGCTAATATTACAGAGATAAAGCAACCATGAAGCATGCAATTTCTGCTTCAGAACTTTTTTCTCCCCCAGTGACATCCAATAAGATATATTGCTTTCTAACACCATTGACCCAACCCATTAAAATATCTATAACAATTTATGGTTTAGCCCTAAAACATGAGACACTTACATGCTTTGATGGATGTTAATCACTGCATTTAAGTGAACGTTGTCTTAATTGTGTTAGCCTTTATAGTGCTACTAGATATTTTTATTAGAATTTTACATATGTTTAATTTTGTTACTTTGTAGCTGCTGTTAAGCACAGATAATGACTAACACTAATGACCAGGAGTAAATTGAGTTAAAAAGAAAAAAATTGAACAACTAATAATGGAAAATAAGACTATTTTCTTATTTATAGATGATATATGACGATATGAAATTAATTTGGAAGTTTTATAATTTTTGCTTGAAGAAATCTGTTTCTAAATTGAATGATTTAGGGATAAATAATGAAAATTTACATATATATTTAGTTTGAGAAAATATTATCAAAATATTAAACTTTTAGAACTCAACCAGATGGGAGAACAGTGTAATACAACCAGTTCATGCTGTATGCATGTACTGAAAGATCATACTGAAATCCATTAATATATGCAATTAATACATCATTAAAAATAAAACAATGAAAACTACAATTACTTTTCAGTTTTTTGGTGGGGGATGATACTGGGGATTGAACCCAGAGACTTGTGCTAGGCAAGCCCTTTAACAACTAAGCTATATCCCCAGCCCTAAAACTATTGACGGATGTTAAAAATACAAAATCTATGCTAAATATATACAACCAAGAGCTGACTTTGAGATCTGTAAATGCAAGCCAGTTTATAAAACGTAATGTCACCTTTAAAACCTAGCTTCACACTTTGCTTCACCATTACCTGGTTTTGAAAGATACCTCATATGTCCATAGGTAGTATCTGATAGGGTAACTACAGGGGAAATGTCAAATAACATGGGAAATATGGGCTAAATGTAGTGTAGCTTTTTAATAATTTCCTCTAGTAGTGTCAATGCTCAATCTCAGAGGCATGGTCACCTCATATAAATTTGTTACCGGGTTCATCACTTAGAGACTCTGACAGAGCTAGAAAGACAAAGGGCTATTTTGGACTCACAGTCACTAGATATTTGTGTTTCATGGTTATATGCTTCGTCTCTGCAGACCCTGAGAACATATCTAAGAGTCAATCATGGAAGATTACTATAAACAACACCAACAACTTCTGTCACTACTGATATTAATATCTCCATAGGCTTTTCATATCATTAGCCTACATAACAGTATAAGAGGGATGCTTACACTGTAGCCTGAACTATCTGCAATATACTTTTCTGTTCTTGATCTCACTCAAATTAGCAGTATTCCTATGTGTGAAATATCTCATCTCCAGAACTCAAAGAAGCCTATCACCCATTGTACTTTATTAAGTACAATGCACATTTCAAGGTACAATAGTTTGCATGTTCTTTAAAGTAGTTTTGAGTTATTAACCACCTTTGATTGAGTGGACTCATTACAGATTTTTTGAGCTAGGCATTGCTCAGAGTTACCTTTATAATCTTACCTGTATATACAGCAACTCTAGGAAGAGCTTATTTTAGTCAAAATTTTTTGAATATTTATTTATGTTTGTTCATTTATTTTATCTTTTCAGCTGTCAGTTATTTGAGTGCACAATTTTTTAATGTACACACTATTTAATGAAATTTATATTACTCCAATTGGAAATGTTAGGTATAATATTGTTATGATGTTTAATTTTATATTTTATTTGGGCATAGTTTTTCATTTTTCTTGGATAACTACAGAAGGTTAAGAATTTTGAGTCATACAATTAGTGTTTATTATCTTTAAAATAACATAAAAAAATTCCCTTGCTCTGTTCTAACTGGGAAACATTTAGTCATTAGGAATAATGCCATTTTAAAAAGACTATAAGTAGATATTAAATTTTATCAAATTATATTTATGTAATTTTTGAAATGGTCATAATTTTAAGATATCAGATAAGCCATATTCTTTTAAATATATCTACTTAGTCATGATGTGTTATATTTGTATAACTCAATTTATTTTTTTTGTTTTTTGGTCTTTATCTGAAATCAGTTATTAATTTCAAATTAAACATCTTTTTAAATGATCAGTTTATTTAAATTACAGCCTTCACTATGCCAAATCCAAACATGGAAAAGTGAATTTACAACATCTTGAATAGTAAGAATGATAATATGAGTTCAACAATTTACAAAGAATTAAAAATAAATTCATGATATATAAGCAAAAACAGAGAACACCAACCTTGAAGCTCTAAAAATCAGCTATATTAAGCTAATTTTATTCAATTATAGCTTAGTCACTTTCTTATTTGGATTGGGAAAATGTAACTCTACAATTCTCTATGCTACCAAGAAAAACCCTAACATATATGAACACATTCCTTTGGGAAAAAATTCATTAATATTCATTAATCTAAAATTGAATGGAAATATTATCTGTAACATCTCTAAGTGCTTTTTAAGATACATGTGTAGTAATTATAAAACCATAATAGTTTATAATGGTTAAGTAATTTTAAAATAATTTTGCATAGAATAAGTAATAGTAAAGATTCCATGGAAGCAAACATAACATTTTACCACTAAAATATGCTAGGCCATTCTCAGAATGATTGACATTTAAAGATATGGATATGTAGAAAATAATTCTTTAATAAGTTTGTTCCATTAAAGTAAACTTGAACTATGTTATCAGGATTAAAAAAAGAAAAAGAAGAAGGCAATCATAAACAAATAGCCCATTATATATTATATAGAGTTTTTTTTCTATGACTCATTCCCAATATTTTACAGGAGTTTAATGGCATGTCTTTTGTATCAGGTGGAAAAAGGTGATGTCACAATCCCCGATTGCAGTTAAGATATTAATTGATACTAGTACATATTCACTATGTGCATCTTCTGGAAATAGATGGAAGGCAGCCAAAAGGTACCAGCTTAGAAATAAATTATATCTCTCTTCTAAGACCTAAAGGAGCCAGTATATTGCAACTCTGCAGATATTTATGTTTGCATCAGCAATTGTGCAAAAACCTTTCACCTGAAATATAGAAACTGCCAATAAATGTCACTAAAAAAAATCAGAGACAAATCACAACCGCCTTCCTTCTGCCTATCCTTGACAGATATAAGAGCTTCTAGCACACAAGTATTACTATTTCTCTCAGAAATGACGAAATTGTCATTAACTTCTCTTCTGCCATTCATGATTCCCTATAATCTCAATATCATCTATGAAATTAAACAATGTCAATCACATAGTCTGGATCTGTCACTAATATTAGTCTTCTGTTATTAAGTGTATCAACATAAATTCTTTATTTTTTGTATAGCATAGCATTACATAGATATCACAAATTTTATTTTTCTATTCACCAATGGCCAGATAATTTATCAACATTACCTTAAACAAAAGTTTATTTAAAAATATGTATGCATATATTTCAGCATATTGATTTATCAGTGTAAGTTCTTGCTGTTAATGTTATTCTCCATAGTTTACATCCACATTTTATTTCACTCCTTGTTATGGCTTTATGTCACTGTGACCAAAATACCCAATGATGCCAACTTAGTGAAGGAAAGTTCATTTTGGGCTCAAGGTTGCAGAGCTTTAGAGAATAGTCTACCAACTACATTGCTCTGAGCCCAAGGAGAGGCAGCACATGATGGAACAAATGGCATGGTGAAAACACAATGCTCAGCTCGTGGTGGCCAGGAAGCAGAGAAAAATGAAAGGTGTAGCCAGAGAGACAAGATATAACCTCCAATGCCACCAGTGACCCACCACCTTCAGTCATGTCCCACCGCTTACAGTTACCACCCCATACAGCAGTCCTTTCAAAGTATGAATCTGTTAATTAGGTTACAGCTGTCATAATCCAATCATTTCACCTTGAAATATTTCTTCATTAGCATAAAAGTTTTTGGAAGACCCCTCATATTCAAACCACAAAACTCCTGCAGTGATGAGCACCAAGATGACTGACCCTCTGGTAGTACTAGTAAAATTTAGATGAGCATCCTTCTTCATAATACCAAGAGAAGAGTAAGATTTTTCTTTTCCGAGATGTATATATCTGATCTGGAATATAACTACTGGATCACAGAATATGTAAGTACTTCAGTTGCCTGATTATTAACATATGTACAGTTATCAATAGCAGAGTTTTAACTGGACATTTGTCATTTTTTTTCTTTTTTTAAAGACCTACACTCACACAAATAACTACATTTAAAAAGAAAGATGATATCATAGTTACAATCTCATCCACAACCTTATCGATATTTAACTTTATTCAGCTTTATAATGTTTGCCAAATTAGAATGAAGTATAAATTTGTATCAATAATTTTTCAACATTTTTGATGATTTCAGTAGTTCCAGTATAGTTCAGTGATAGTTTCTGTCTGAAAACTTTGTCTGTAATACCATTCAATAGCCAAATCTTTACTTTGATGTAATCATATTAATTCACATTTATGACAATTTTTCTTTAGAGCATTGCTTCAACTGTATTATCTAATTCCTCGGCTGTAAGCACACTTTTCTACATTTCTCTCTACTAGCTGTGGATAGTAATTTAATGATATTATGTAGAGACATATGTTTATTTCACCTTATTTTCTAAGAGCCTTTCTCAATTTACTGTGGAGCCACCTTTGTCACATACAACACACAAACACACAATACACATATACACCTGCAAACACACAGACATACACACACATACACACACACATACACACAATGGTATATGTATTTTATCTCAATAACTAATAAAGCAAATCATTTCTAGTTACATGTAGCTACATGTAATGATTTTTAAAAATTGCTAATTTTATTGTGAAAGCCAACAGAAACTAAAAAAAGAAGATAATCAAATAACAACTAAAAAATACAAAATTTAAAGTAAAAATATTAATTAATACAGACAATGTCAGTCTATAATAA
This sequence comes from Marmota monax, assembly GCF_021218885.2. Taxonomy (NCBI): domain Eukaryota; kingdom Metazoa; phylum Chordata; class Mammalia; order Rodentia; family Sciuridae; genus Marmota; species Marmota monax. The sequence goes on along the minus strand of NW_026694305.1, from coordinate 216,283 downwards.
AAAATGATGTTTGACAATTCTCTTAAACAGGATGATTAAAAACCAGCATTTCAGCTTTCACAATTAAGATAAACTCTAATGAATATAACAAAGTCAGGCATATAATAAAAGGCCAACAGCTTTCCTAGAAAATAAGTGCTAAGTTTAAATAAATAAATAAAAAAGAGGCCAGATTCTGAGCCTAATAGATCAGAGAGGGGGGTTGAATTTCCCCCCTTTAATAAATGGAAAATTAATGAAATAGTTTAAGCATGAATGTGAGATGATATTTGTTTTTGTATATATAGATGTTTGTGTTACTTTGTCAAAAAGTATTACTTTTCTCTGAGAAACATGGCATATAAAATAGAGATGGGAAGAAGTTGGATTCTACCATAATAAACAAAGAAGGTGATGATTAAAGTTTGTATGGGATAAAATTTTGGCATTAAGGATTAAACTTGTGTAAAGATGAGTAGAATTCATTTTTAAGTTAAAATGAAGGAACAAGTAAAATATTAGATAGATTTTACTGATAAAGAAGTAATCAAGTAAGATTCTGAGATTTCCAGCTGTATTAACTGAAATGTTGATGGAGACATTATTATTCTGGAGAAAGATAGGAAAATATAAACTTCTGAGATAAGGTCAGGAAAAACAGGTTTATTTTGACATATTAAAATGAAGAAGGTTGGATAGAGTGGCTTGAGAAATGAATGGAATGAAGTACCATGGACTTGTTATGAATAGAAAACACTTTTATGAATGTTATGGGATCATAAAAATTTGTTACCAGTGTTGTGATAAAAGCCTTACCTAATTCTGCTATCCTTTAACCACAATGGAGCAGGATCTAAAGGAGAAGGAATAGTGAAAAAAAAATCTATACTGAATTCTTCTAATTCAAAACTCTTCAGCCATTTAAGAGAAACAAGAGCATTCTACTCTTGATTTGAGATTGAAATTTTACCCGAACCAGAGATCCAAGATTGCTGAGAGCCATAGCCAAGCAGGAATGACGCATGGCATTTTTGGTTGAAAGGTGACCCCAGCAAGCCATGTTTCATTTGATAATCACTTAGCATCTAATCCTTTGTTGTCTTTTTGGTCCTCGGATCCTGTAGTTTTTCCAAAAATGACAAGAAAAACACCTATCATGAATGCTCCAAATATATTCACTGATGGGTCAAATAATGGTACAGCAGCAGTAATTACACCTGATCAAACTTTTACATTTTTAGTACCCAAACAATCAGCTCAAAACGTAGAGCTTAATGCAGTATTACAAGCTTATGTGATGTTTAAAGATTCTGTATTTAATTTATTTTCTGATAGTCAGTATATAGTTAATGCTATAGTATCTCTTGAAGATGCTGGTAGGATTTCTCCTTCCTCTACTGTTTTCTCTTTGTTTTCCACTATACAAAGTCTAATCTGGGACAGAAAAGATCCATTCTTTATAGGACATATCAGGGCACATACAGGATTTCCTGGAGCCCTTAGTTTGGGCAATGATTTAGCAGATAAAACTACACATGACATACATATTTTCTCTACACTAGAAGAAGCTACAAATTTTCATAAAAGGTTCCATGTCAATGCTAATACTTTACAAAAGCATTTTAAAATAACTAAGGAACAAGCCAGACATACAATAAAACAATGTCAAAATTGTGTGACCTTTTTACCACAAGTTAATCTTGGATTCCAGAAAGACTAACCAAAGCGATTTCTACAGACCAAAAAGAAGATGATTTGACTCAAATCCATAACAGCTGATATCCAGAGCTCCAGCTTGGCTATTCTTATATCTGTGACAGTGATTAACCAGGATGCTTTTTTCAATATCTATTTTATTATTGCCTTTTCCCACATCATAAAGTTCTATTTTATTTTTTGAGCTCATACAGACCTAGGTTAATGTTTTTCCGATCAGTTTTATTTTTTGACTGTGGAATTTTTAAACATTGCAATGGAGATTTCACCTGTGTAAAGCTACAAGGCCTTTACTATTGTCTTATGTGTTGTATGTTTGTGTGCACACTTGTGTTTTGTGTTGTATGTCTGTATGTGCATATGTCCATATATCATATATGAGGAGTGCTCATGAAAAAATGGATCCGAATTTTTTTTATTATTCACGTGATTTTAATGGTTTAATTTAAATTGGGTAAACAGATGTTGAGGATTGTTTTAATATGTGTATAAATAAGGAGGTTAACATATCTGTGTGTTTACTTTCACCTTTCCTTTTCATTATATTTAATAATTCTATTCAGGATAATGTAAATTGTTCAGAAAATTGTTTTCTTAGTACCTGTTGGAATGTTACATATTTATTTTAGCATCATTGCCAGAATTCCTATCTTCATCCCAGTGCCGGTGAAGACAAAGAAAAAACCAAACTACAGCTTCTTTGATAGTTATCACAACAAACTGTATAAACTGATGCATCAATGAATAATAACTCAACAAGTAATGCTCAATCAAGGAGTCGATGTACTTTGGGAGGAAATGGACATATTGATGGATTCCTCTGCTTTGAACTGCTTGCAGAACTTGCCTGGACTATGTATCACATGTATGCATTGTGAACTATCTGTTCGTGCAGTGAATTGTGGCAGTGCTGGTGTATCTTTGCTGATGGTGTCACCAGTGATACAATTTTTCCAAAGGAGCCGTCAATTGGCTTGGTGTTGTGGCATTTCTGTATCCTCCTCCCTTCTGCTAGTGATGGTCTAAAATTTTGGGGCCAACAGAGGTGAGGCTAAGAACCTCACCCCCCCACTGGTGCATTGGCCTATCAACAAGTATGGCTGTCTGCTGGACCGGTAGTCAGTGATGGATATGATCCAATTGCAGTGGTACCAACCAAAGACAGGAGGCTGATGCCTAGAGGTCAGCTCATCCCATGACGGGTAAGAACTATATGTTGTATTGGACAACCTAACAGGCACAGTCCCTAAGCCACATTGCTTGTTGTTTAATTAAACAGAAGGGGGAGATGCTGAGAGCCATAGCCAAGTAGGAATGATGCATGGCATTTTTGGTTGAAAGGTGACCCCAGGAAGCCATTGAGATGATAATGATTATGTTAAGATGCACATTCAATTGGAGATTAGACCCCTGCTGTCTGCCTAGGCCTGCTACTTTGGAGCTCTCCAGGGACTCTAGGAGAGTTCCCATTGGTGGGGGAAGTTTGGTAGGAGGGAATTCTGGAGGAGGGATTTCCTGTTGGAGTAGTGTGTCCTGAGAGGAGCCGCGTGGCGTGGTTCAGCATTTTTTCCAGGGAGCGTGTGTTCCTGCTTCAGTGGCTCATGATTTGTGCCCTGCCAGACTGCGGCACAAGATGGCGGGCCAGAGGAAGGCAGCATTCTGTGCCATTCTGTGACCCAAGTCTCAACTAATGGAAATACTGCTTTCCTGAAAGTGATAGAGGACTCCTCTACAGTTGATTCCATGCTGGAATCATGGCCACTGTCCTGCAGAGGGCCTGGGCCTCAGCTTAGAAATGGACTCCCAATGACTTGCCCACACAAATCTCATGGGTGACTTAAGTGGACCACCAACATAAGCACTGGTGCAGATACTGCTCCCACAAAGGACACTCAACTGGTACCCACGTGCAGGAACTCTGGCCACCCCATCCATGTGAGCCCCCATCTACCAATATGGGGCTTCCCCAGTTGCCCCATTTTGGGACTCAGCAGCTACTGCCATAGTTCTCTACCCACAGTCACTTGCCTGCACCTGGGAAAATCACAGGCTCTGAAGAAAGCCCGGCCATAACACTGCATGCCACATAGTTCATCTCTGACTGCATCACACAGCACAATCACCCGACCTAACCCAAGATCCCATCACTGAAAGCAGCTGCCTCCATCTTTAGTTACCTCCATCACCATCTTTAGTTGGGGCAACTACCAGTTTGGAACACTGGATAGCCAGGTAACCATAGTTTTCTAATTTCCTAGAATCCTCAGCAGCCACTAACTTGGCACAGTGACTGCCCAATACAAATCAGCCCTCCATGGCAGGTGCTCAGCCACCAGAGTACAACACACAAGACTCTTGGAGAGAAAGGTTTCCGATTAGGAAGTAGAAAGTGAGAGGGTGAGGGAGATACACTTTAGAGACTAATTTAGAGGACAGAAACTCTGAGGTCTACAGGAGAGAAAAGAAGATAAGATCTGGTGCCCACATCACAGGAGCATATCCCAAAGGAGATCCTTGAGGTGCAGTCTCCCAAAGGGACCAGCGGGTGCCATACCCCACTTACAGGTGCCCTGCACCCAAGATCAACCCTCACACCCTGTTAGCCTCCAGGGCAGACATACCAACAAAGAGCAGACAACCCAACCTATTGGATAAGAAGGAAAGCAGAAAATATACTGATCTCCAACCAAAACAATCCTGTTTTTTCCTTCCTTCAAGATTTTTTTTCTTTTCTCTTTATTCTCCCACCCTCACAACACCAACTTATCTGAAACTAAGTAGTTTGCATGAATTAGGATATTGTGAACTGAGACATCTGAATAGTACATTATAGTTGTGTTGTATATCCTTTTTCTTCTATTTTTTCTTTTTTCTCCAATTTTTACTTCTTTAACGTGTTTTAATTTTCTTAATATATATGTTTGTTTGTTTTATGTATTCTACTGTCTTCCCTCTTAATTGTCTAACCTAAATTATTATCCCTCTATTCTGCTACTAACCTTCTTTCTTAGATTTCTCTTTCACACTTCCTAAGATATCATAACTCTATATCCTCATCTCATACCTCCTCAGCATATCTTCCTATACCTCAGCCCTGGTTCTTTGTCCATCATCAGAAACTGTAAACCCTTCTACCAACCTACTGATTATATTGTAGATAATAATTGAATTCACCATTTCTGTACATTGTAACTCAATTGTAAAGGTGTTAATAACAACTATTTGTTTTTAGGTGGTATTTTGTTTATATTGGGATATGATAACAATGTCCTTCTCCTCAGAGGAGAGATATTGGAACCTTACAGGGGCACTATCAGCCTATAAGGTAAAAAATCCACAGAGTTAGAAAGGAAGAGACACAAGCAACATGAAAAGACAAGGGAAGAAAGTGCCCCAAACAAATAAAGATATCACATTATCAGAATCCATGGCTAGCACAGCAGATGAAATGACAGAGAAGGAGTTCAAGATATACATCATTAAATAGTTCTGTGAGTTAAAAGATGATATAAGAGAGCAAATATAGGCAACACAAGATCATTTCGGCAAAGAGCTACATAAGCAAATACAGAAAGCAAAAGATTATTTTGTAGGGAGTAGAGGTTCTAAAGAAAAACCTAACAGGAATCCTCAAAATGAAAGAAACAATAAACCAAATTAAAAGTTCAATTGAAAGTATCATCAACAGATTAGACCACTTGGAGGAAAGGACTTCAGACAATTAAGACAAAATGTATAATCTTGAAAAAATGTAGACCACACAGTGAAAATGGTAAGAAACCATGAGCAGATCATTCAAGAAACATGGAATATCATAAAAAGACCAAAATTAAATGTTATAGGAATAGAGGAAAACATAGAGTTTCAAACCAAAGGAATAAACTATCTTTTCAACAAATAATATCAGAAAATTTTTTAAACATGAAGAACAAATTGGAAAACAAAATTCATAGACTTACATGACACCAAATGTACAAAATCACAACAGATCCACATGAAGTCACATTATAATAAAAATGCCTAACATACAGACAGAGTAAGGAGAGAATATTAAAGCCACTGGAGAAAGAAATCAGATTACATATAGGGGGAAACCAATTAGGTATGTGGAGATTTTTCAACCCAGACCCTGAAAGATAGAAGATCCTGGAATAGCAGGTATCAAGCTCTGAAAGAAAATGCATGCCAACCAAGAATTTTTGTATCCAGCAAAATTAAACTTTAGATTTGATTATGATATAAAAATCTTCCATGATAAACAACAACAACAACAAAAACAGTTTAAAAATTACAGCTAGAAATCCTGCACTACAGAACATCCTTGTCACAATATTCTATGAAGAGGAAATGACAAACAACAATAAAAATAAGAGGGGAGGTATTACACAAAATAAAAGCCTAATAAAAGGAGAAACAAAGTCAAGTTAAATAGCAAAAATGGTTGAGAATACAAATCATGTCTCAATAATAACCCGAATTAATGGCTTAAACTCACCAATCAAAAAACATAGACTGGCAGATTGGATTTAAAAAAACACCCCAAAATATGCTGCCTTCAAGAGACTCATCTCATAGGAAAAGACATATATAGACTGAAGGTGAAAGGTTGGGAAAAATCATACCACTCACATGGACTGCAGAAGTAAGCAGAAGTTTTCAATCTCATATCAAATAAAGTACACTTTAGGCTAAAGTTTATCAAAAGCAACAAAGAAGGACATTTCATACTGCTCAAGGGAACTGTACACCAAAAAGACATAACAATTATAAATATATATACCTCAAAAAATGGAACTTCTATGTTCATCAAACAAACTCTTCTGAAGTTCAAGAGTCAAATTGACCACAACACAATAATGCTGGGTGACATTAACACATCTTTTTCAATGCTGAATAGAACTTCCAAACAAAAGCTGAACAAAGAAACTATAGAACTCAATAATACAATCAATAACTTAGACTTAAGGGACGTATATAGAATATTTCATCCTTAAACAAGTGAATACATTTCTCATCAGCAGCATACAGATCCTTCTCTAAAATAGAAGAATATATTATGCCACAAAGCAACTCTTACCAAATATATAAAAAAGTATGAGATTCTGTCCTGTATTCTATCAGATCATAATGGAATTAAATTAAAAATCAATGATAAAATAAAAAATAAAAACTACTCCAACACCTGGAGACTAAATAACATGATACCAAGTGAACAATGGGCTGCAAAAGACATCAAGGAGGAGATTAAAAAATTATTAGAGGCAAATGAGAACACTGATATAACATACCAAAATCTCTGGGACATTACTAAGAGGAAAGTTCATTGCATGGAGTTCATTCATTCAAAGAGTAAAAAGTCAACAAATAAATGACCCAGAATTACATCGCAAAGCCCTAGTAAAAGAAAAAAAAAATCAACACCAAAAGTAGTAGAAGGTAGGAAATAATTAAAATCAGAGCTGAAATCAATGAAATTGAAAGAAAAGAAACAATTGAAAAATGACAAAACAAAACATGATTTTTCAAGAAAAAAAATAAAATAAAGTTGACAAACCCTTAGCCATGCTAACATGGAGAAGGAGAGAGAAAACTCAAATCACTAACATACATGATGAAAAAGGAAATATCACAACAGACACTGCAGAAATACAGAAGAAAATTAGACATTATTTTGATAACTTGTACTCTAATAAAATAAAGAAACTATCAAAGTCATCAATTTCTGGAGGCATATGTAGTGCTCAAATTGAACCAGGATGAGATACACAATTTAAACAGATCAATTTCAAGCAAGGAAATAGTAGACACCATCAGAATCCTACCAACCGAGGAAAGCCCTGGACCAGATGGATACACAGCTGAGATCTACAAGAGCTATAAAGAAGAAATAATACCTATACTCTACAAATTATTTCATGAAATAATAAGAGAGGCAGCACTTCCAAACTCATTCTATGAAGCCAATATCACCCTGATTCCAAAACCAGGCAAAGACACATCAAAGAAAGAAAACTTCAGACCAATATCTCTAATGAACATAGATGATAAAATTCTGGCAAATCAAATATAAAAACATATACATAAGATAGTGAACCATAATCAAATGGGGTGCATCCCAAGAATGCAAGTTTGGTTCAACATATGAAAATCAATAAATGTCATTCATCACATCAACAGAGTAAATATAAGAATTATACTATCATCTCAATTGTTGCAGAAAAAGCACTGACAAAATACAGCACCCATACATTTTCAAAACACTAGAAAAATTAGGGATAATTGTAACATATCTCAATATCATAAAAGCTATTGAGGCTAAGCCCCAGGCCAACATCATTCTAAATGGAGAAAAATTGGAAATATTTCCTCTAAAAACTGGAACAAGACAAGGATGCTGTCTTTCAACACTTCTATTTAACATAGTTCTTGAAACATTGGCCAGAGGAATAGACAGATGAAAGAGATTAAAGGGATACACTAGGAAAAGAAGAGCTCAAATTGGTACTATTTGCTTATGATATGATTCTATACCTAAAACACTATAAAAATTCCACCAGAAAACTTCTATAACTAGTAAATGAATTGAGCAAAATAGCAGGATACAAAAGCAACACCCATAAATCAAAGGCATTTCTGTATATCAGTGGCAAATTGTCTGAAAGGGAAAATGCAGAAAACTACTCCATTTATAAGAGCCTCAAAAACAAATTAAAAACTTGGGAATCAACCTAACAAAAAAGGTGAAAAACCTCTACAACAAAAACTACAGAATACTAAAGAAAAAAAATTAAAGATGACCTTAGAAGATGGAAAGATCTCCCTTGTTCTTGAATAGGCAGAATTAATATTGTCAAAACAAACATACCAAAAACACTATAAAGATTTAATTCAATTAAAATCCTAATGACATTCCTCATAGAAATAGAAAAAAAAACAGTCATAAAATTTATCTGGAAAAATGAGAGACCCAGAATAGCTAAAGCAATCCTTAGCAAGAAGAGTGAATCAGGTGGCATCACTATACCAGATCTTAAAACTTCTATACCTAAAATACTATAAAAATTCAACATATGGAAATCAATAAATGTCATTCATCATTTATCAGAGAAATTGTAACAAACATCATGGTATTGGCACCAAAACAGACTGGTAGATCAGTGGTATAGAATAGAGGACACAGAGACTAACCCCAAAATTATAAATACCTTATAGTAGACAAGAGTGCCAAAAACATACATTGGAGAAAAGATAGTCTCTTCAACAAATGGTGTTGGGAAATCCATATGCAATAAAATTAAATTAAACCCCTACCCCTCACCATGCACAAATCTCAATTCAAAATGGGTCAAGGACCTAGGAATTAAACCAGAAATACTGCGCCTATTAGAAGAAAAAGTAGGTCTAAATCTCCATCATGTCGGATTAGGCCCCAACTTCCTTAATAAGACTCCTGTATCTCAGGAATTAAAATTTAAAATCAATAAGTGGGATGAATTCCAACTAATATGCTTCTTCTCAGCAAAAGAAACAATTAGTGAGGTAAATAAGAGAGCCTACCTCTTGGGAGCAAATTTTTACCCCTCACACATTAGACAGAGCACTAATCTCTAAGGTATATAAAGAACTCAAAAATCTAAGCACCAAAAAACAAATAACCCAATCAATAAATGGGCCAAGGACCTGAATAGATACCTCTCAGAAGAAGATTTACAATCAATCAACAAATATATGAAAAAATGTTCAACATCTCTGGCAATTAGAGAAATGCACATCAAAACTACTCTAAGATTTAATCATACTCCAGTAAGAATGGCAGCTATTAAGAACATAAACAACAACAAGTGTTGTGGAGGATGTGGAGAAAAAGGCATGTGCATACCTTGCTGGTGGGACTGCAAATTTGTGCCACCAATATGGAAAGCAGTACAGAGAATCCTTGGAAAGCTGGGAATGGAACCACCATTTCTCTGAGCTATCCCACTCCTTGGTCTATACCCAAAGGACTTAAAAACAGCATACTACAGGGAAACAGTCACATCAATGTTTATAGCAGCACAATTCACAATAGGTAAACTGTGGAACCAAATTTGATGTCCCTCAGTAGATGAATAGATAAAAAGAATGTGGTATATACACACAATGGAATATCACATAGCAATAAAAGATAATAAAATCATGGTATTTGCAGGAAAATGGATGGAGTTGGAGAAGATAATGCTAAGTGAAGTTAGCTAATCCCTAAAATCCAAATGCCAAATGTTTTCTCCGATATAAGAAGGCTGATTCATAGTAGGTTTGGGAGGGTGAGAATGGGAGGATTAGACAAACTCTAGATAGGGCAAAGGGGTGGAAGGGGAGGGGGTATGGGGGTAGAAAATATGGTGGAATGAGATGGACATCATTACCCTAAGTACAGGTATGAATATATGAAGGGTGTGAATATACCTTGTATACAACCAGAGGTATGAAAAATTGTGATCTATATGTGTAATATGATCTGTAATGCATTCTTCTGTCATATATAACAAGTTAGAATAAAAGAAAAAAGAAATTATACCCAATCTGAGTTTTTTTTTTAAAAGGAAAAAGAAAGGAGACACAGATGCAGAGGCAGGAATTGTATATCAGAAGAAGAATATACAATCAATCAAGAATATACAATCAAGAAGAATATACAATTCTGCCCCTCCAAGCAGCCTTGTTTATTTATATCAAAACATTACATTAGGTCATCAGTGCCATGACTACATTATTATTTAGTATTACTTTAATCCCAGATGCTGAATATGTGAGATCAAAGTCCAGGCTGATTAAGACACAGAACCTCTTCTCGAAGGGCATTACCATAGCAACTAGATACTGCACCTGTATTAGTTATCTTGCCGAGCATCAAGTGTGAGAAACAGAGTGCCAGTTACCCCCGAGAGTTTGCTCACCAGAGGAACACTGATGTACAGGGAACTGTACATTTCCATGTTCAGAATACCTAGAGGAAAGCAACTTTAATTTAAAAGTTAATTGTCATTGTTGACAGGAAAGAATGATTCTACATTATAATTTGAAAGCAGAGAAAGCATTTTTATATCCTTACACTTTTATTTGAGTTATCTCAATCAACCAGTTAGTTGTTTTACCTCTAAGATATTGTGTAAATAATGTTTTCATGTTTTACTTTTGAGTGTTAAAGCTTTCATGTTGACAGAGTTTCAACTGTATCATCAATGATAATTATACACCAATAAAATCTCTCATTTCTTGCATTTTAAACTTTCATCCTTTTGTGTTAGCCTTTCACTGATGTGACCAAAATACGTGACAGAAACAACTTATAGGAGGAAATGTTTACTTTGACTCAAAATTTCAGAGGTTTCAGTCTGTGATCTGCCAACTCCACAGCTCTGGCATGAGGTGAAGAAGAACATCATGGCAGAAGTGTGTGGCAGAGAAAGATTGCTCAGCTCAAGACAACTAGGAGCCAGAGGTGTGGGGGGTGGGGGTAAAGGGAGAGAGAGAGACAGAGATAGCAATTGAGCAAGCTAGGAGCCAGGTACAAAATATAACCCCCAAGGGCAGGCTTCCAGTAACCAACTTTCTACCCATATGCCAGTAGTAACCACCCAATAATCCATAAAAATTATTAAATCATCAAAAGGATTAGCCCACTTATCAGATTATGGCTCTCATGAACTAATAATTTCACTTTTGAACATTTCTGCAGTTTTTATCTCATGAGATTTTTCAGGCACAGCTCATATCCAAACCATAACACTTTTAAAGATAGTTATTACTCAAGGAAATATTAGCCTTAATAAATATTTCTGACATGCAAATGACTAACATAAAAATTATTTGGGGTATAAGGAATGGTGTGTGGGAAATTGCACTGCTATCCCAAATTTATTGAAATAGAAAAGATAAAATAATTGATAGTAGTAAAAATGAGCAAAATAAAGGAAACAATAGCAACAGAGTGTAATTTTATCTATTTTTCCATATTAGTTTTTTTTTTATCTATATCTGATCCTGTGACTATGGAATTCATAAGCTTTTTCAGCTTATCCAAACACATGGATAAAAACACCACCAACAAGGTCTGCCTCCAATTCAGACAGCTGCTGCTGGGATAAGTTGTTACCCATTGATAACCTTCCTCAAATGGACCTAACCCCTTTGAAACACAAGTGGTAGAATTCTATTGTTATTCTGAAGGGGTTTTCTGTAATACTAAGCCTTCAGTTATTAATTGCATCCCTAATGCATACAAAAAAAAATGTGCTTTCAGGAGGAACAGGTGAATTTGTAAGAAAGACTGCTTTGTAAAGTTGATTTTTCTATCTTGAGTGCTATTTATTGATCAAATGCCAGAAACAAACTGAGTTTAAACTTATTTCTCATTTGTCCTCCATAGTTTCTCATTACTATAGCGGGGGCAGGGAGGGGGGCAGGGAAAGGATGGAAAGCGTTTTGAATGCTCCGTGGCTGCTAGAACTTACCATGTAGTGGCGTGAATAGCTGCACCTAAGAAGGGCTGATACGGGATTCATGGTAGTTATAAGTGCACTGCTACTTCTTTGTAAATGCATTAAACACATTTGTTTATACCTGTTTTAATATTAATAGTAATATTATGGGTGAATTTCTATAGTGCAGGTTTTTCTAAGAACAGAGATCCATGATGTCTTGTAGTACATTCCATACAAAAAAAATCAGCGGCTGTTATTCGTTATTTTACAGAACCAAATTGATGTTCCCAATATTAGAAAGAAGAAAGAAAGAAAATACATGATTTAGTCGAACATTGAATCTGTGGAATAATACTTGCATATGTCCAGTAAGATAGATTTTCAAGTTATTTTTATTTCTCAACCTATTTGCAGTTATACTAAAAATACATTTATCTACAGAAAGAACTAAAACTAAGAGATAAAGTTTTTTTATTTTCTGTAGCATCTAAACATATGTTTTGAATTTTAAATTATACATACCATTATAAAAGTTATATTATTTGATTGGCAGCTATGAAATATAGCAAATAATTGTATACTGCTAATGCCTACTTGTATTTTTGTATGGTGACTGCTTATAATTTTATATTGCCTTGGCATCTATTTTTGAATGCAAGTTTAGCTTTCTCATACCAGAACCAGGGTTCAGTCACCCTTGACACAGACTCTTAATTCCACTCAACACACTAATAGCTTAAGCTGTAGGCCATAGATAAGAATTAAGGGGACTCTCTTCCTCCAAGCAGATTGGGCTTCTTGCTTTCCTGTGTATTCCTTTAAAGGAACCACTCAGGCGTTTGACAAAAGTTTTAAGTTACCCACACCTATTCCCCATTATATTCTGCCAGATGCCATGGTCAGTCCTGTCTCCCTGACTGTGTGCCCTGATCTCCATGTATGTGACTTGCAGGTGTGTTGTATACCCCAGGGGTAAGTAATAAAAATACTCAAATGTTTACATTGTGGATTTGTTTGTTTAAAAATCCCTCTATAACCCACCTCTGATGGAGACACTGTGAAGTGACTCATTCAGTAAATTTAAACAGCATTCTTCCAAATGAAAAAAGAATTGATAAACAAATCGAAACACATGGATCCAAAGAAATGGCAAACAAATCCAAACACATCCAAACAAAAGCAAACAAACAAAGAGAAACACTTTGAGGACTGAAAACCTATTGACATTTATATTTTAATTTACACACTGTTAGAAAACTATATAAAAAAAAGGAGTGGGAACTTCAAAATTAGAAAAAATATAAAAATGTAAAATAAGAATAAAGCTAATTGATTAAATATATTATATTAAGTCAATGATGGAATTCCTGGAAAATCTAGGCTTTTGTAGTTTTCTTGAGTTTCTAAATTTTTAACTTTCCTTATCTGAGTTTGATTGGTTACTTGTTTATCTTCTTTGTTTTCTTGAACTTATTTATCATTTTGTAGAAAATGATCAAATTTTCAAAAGTTTTCATTTAAGTTTTCATCATTTTTTTCTTGATGATGACCTGTCTTTAATACTGTTTTCATAAATATTATTTTACTTACCATGCATGCAATAGTGTAATGGCTAGTTCATCCACACAGCCCTTATGCATAAATCACAGGCTCTTCTTTGTTGTGATATCCTGGAAATGGCACAACTCCAATGACCCTTGGCCTGTGACACAAGGTTACAAAACCAGCAAACAAATCAAGAAGCTCTCAGGAGAATTCTAGCATTGAAAAATATGATAATTGAAACAAAAGATTCACTAGTTATCAACAGTATATATAACTGGAAGAATAAAAATGTAGTAAACTTGAAAGGAAAATCTAAAGATTCAGGAAGTTCAAAAAATTTCAGGTGCATGAAGTCACATATCCACAAGGGAACACATTGAAGTCAAAATATTTAAAGCCTAACAAAAGGTGAATTTTTTGCAATCAGACAAGAGAAAAATTATACATCATTTAACAGGGAAAAGCGATATAATCATCAGTCTAAAACCTGAATTTCAACTTGGCCTGCATGAATGAATCTGAAAGAAAAATCAAAGAATATGATATATAAGATTATGAAATACTACTATTCTTATTACGCTATCCTGTGTATACTGGGAGTGTTGCTTACTCACTCTTGAATGTCAAGTTCAAAGGTTTAATCTCTTAGTTAATGAAAAGATTCATCAATTAAGCATGTGCTCTGAGCTTCCTTTCTGTCAACCTAGCTATTTGTGAATGACAATAGAAAGTCTCATAATAAGGTATTTTTCTACAAAGAGTATAATACCTCCATGACCAATATCTTTGTTTCCACTGTCACCAAGATGAATAACATGTGTTTTTGTCTTTTAGGGACCATGGTGATTTTTTTTTAACCAATGATGGCATTATCCTGTGGATAAGTGTAGAATGAAATCTTAAGAGGAAAAGGCCAAGTGGACCCCCTCCATGGATTAACTACTCTTCTACATTAGATGGGCCATATCTACTTCTGCTGCCAGCAGATAAAACTTGGATTTTTGATGGATTGTACACTTTGGGAACTTTTGATGATTCCTTTGTACATTGTATCTTTTATATTACTAACATCTCACAATTGTCATAAATCTCACAATTTTCCATTGTGTTCCATTTGAAAAGAACTGGTAGCATTTGGAATGCTTCCTCATTCCCAGCAGTTACACATCTATCTGAGTCAGAGAGCTGTAGGTTGTCCCTTCCTGATTTCCCCATTAACGAGAAAGAAACGATAGAGTTCATCAGACATAAAGGAATGATGTTGTGAAACATTTCAAGGATACAGTGCTCACTCACTCGCTTTCTGTACCTTCTCCCCATATTCTCAACAGCTAACTAGAATACTTAAGAGATAAAAAAATTATCAATGCAAAAAGTAGGCATTTGTGATAGATTAAAGGATTCAAAATATGAGTGAATTATGTCAAGCTATGTTATTTTGATTGCATTAGATATTATAAAATCACAGAAACTACTATAAGACAGACATAGTAAGCATTTGAGAAAAGCAGAACAGAGATGTTAAAAAGGATACTATTTGTGATTAAAGGGGGCAGTTGAGAGCTGCAGTTGTTTTGAGCCATGGTGATATTCAAGTGTGTCACTGGAATGTGAAACCATGTTTAAGGATTTTGGGGTTCTACTGTAAATAAAGGGAAATTGGTCATGAACATGGAGATACTTATGCTATCCCTGCAACACACAAACTTGAGCTGGATAGACAGCAAGAAACTTAGGAAGAATTTGAAGAGGATGACAATACAGCACAGAGTTATTTAGGTAATTAACAAGTGAGGCAAGAGTTTAACAAAGTCAGATGCCATAGCAATCTTTCAAACAATTATCTTTTGTTTACATATTCCTCAGCATGGAAATAACCTAGGTGCCCTAAAACTGATGAATAGATAAAGAACTTGTGGTATATATAACAATGGAATATTTCTCAGCCATTAAAAAGAATGACTTTATGACATTTGCCAGAAAATGGATGGATATGGAGATTATTATGTTAAGTGAAATAAGCCAATCCCAAAAAATCCAAAGGTTAACTGTTCTCTCTGATATGTGGAGGCTAACCCTCAACAAGGGGGGGTGGGAGTGGGGAGAAAAGGAGTTCAGTGGACTAGACAAAGGGGAATGAAGGGAAAGGAGGGGAGAAGGGAATAGGAAATACAGAATGATTCTGAGATAAATTTCCTATGTAAATGTATCAATACACCCCATTAAATCTCTACATCATGTATAAACACAAGACTGGGATCCTAATTAGAATCATATCTACTTCATGTTTGAATAAATCAAATTATACTCTACTTATCATATATAAATGAAAATAACACCAATTTTAAAAAAAATAATAAAAAACAAAAACTATGATAAAAATAATTTTATTAAAAAATAACTAAACCTTCTACAAAAGTAAAAGTTCACTCCCTTTACATTAACATGTTTTTCTTCTGACAAAGACCTGCCTCTCAAGTGCTCTTGATATCACTTGTCACTTAACAAAGTTCATATTATTGTGTTGGCTGAAAGTCACATTCAATTTTCACAGCCTCTTTATTAATAATCAGTGTGTTCTCAGGAGACAAATCCTCATACCTGCTTTATAAAAAAAAGCTAATGGCTTTTACATCCATTGCAAAAGCAAGTCATTTAGGAGACAAAGTCTCTCTGATTGTTTCAACCAATTTAAACTAAATTGAAATGCCTTGATATGCAACCCTGTCTGAATGTGCTATGAAAGATTAAGGTACCTTGGCACAAAGTATGGGGTTAGACTGAAGAAATGCCAACATACCCTTTGAATTTCATTCATATCTAAATTTTTGACTTCCATGTTTGCTTTTTAAACCTGTTTCATAAGCTACGTAGAATCCTCTAATTTTTTACATTATTAAAATAATATTTTCACTTGGTATTGCCAGTAGATGAAATATAATAATGAAATATAATACCACAATGACATTAATTTATTATATAAAAGGATAACAAAGTTATAAGCTTTTGCAATATATAAGATCCAGAGGTTTGATCACAATATAGGTATCTTTTTTTGTAAGATGTCCCTTTAAATGTCAATATTAAAATCCCCTCTATTTTCTCTTCAATATTTACTGCATTTTGTTTTTATCCAAGACTCATTAATCATTTTGGAAAGTTCTGCAAAACAAGGGGCAATCCATTATACCTGAGAAGGGGAGGGAAGACTCTAATTGCTTTTTGTTTGTTATAAAGTGCTGAAATAATGACTAGTTAATTTGGTCATATTGTTTGGCATTTGAAATTACCTGGAGTCTTAGAACATAAATGTAGTGAAGAGTGTAGTAAGATTCACAATTACAACACTGACTTATTGAACCATGTCTTAGGAATTATGCCAAGTACTTCATATTCATAAGTCTAATTTAACGTTCTCAGCAATTCTACGCTCCATATAAAAATCATCTCATTGTACAGAAAACTTAATCTACAAGAGGTGAAGTCACATATCCAAGTTTACACAAGCAGGTAGGGGAATTAGAGTAGAAACTTATCTATTGACCTTATAGTTCTTCCTAACAATTGTTTCTACTTTCTAGTGAAATAATAATATTAATGTCCCACGAAAGAATATTTTTAAAAAGATACCTGCCAACTGTGTGATAAAGCCACACATTTATGATCCTGTGGTTATCTACTTGCTAATTTTTGTTACTATGCAATTATTCATCAGTTTGATTGTACAGAGAGATTGTTTGCTCAGATAGTTTGTGGTAATTGCTATGTCTGTTGTTGATATAATGCCAATCTGTATTTTCCAAAGAATGAATTCATTAATTTTTTCAAAAATATCTTTTCAAAGATAGTTGCACTATTGACCCTTAAAATGAAATCAAACAAATACCTAACAAGATGTTTTTGCTAAGTATATTGATTCTGTTATAAAATACTATAAAAATTGATTCTGTTATAAAATATAATTTATTTATAACACGATTAAATGTTCATACAGAAAGTACTGATTTTACCCACAAGGAATTAAAAAGTTAGTTGGAGTTAGATGTTTTTTGTTTCCTTTAGATTTTTAAGACAAATATTCAGGTTTCTCTCTGTTTTTATTTATTTATCTATCTATCTATTTATTTATTTATTGTTGTTATTTGATGCATAAAATGATAATTTTGTTTGTGTAGGTATTATATAAATCTTTTTCAATTTAGCATCATTAAATACTTTTATGTACATCAGAGTATTCTCTTTTTTTTCATTAAGAAGTTATAATTATAAATATGTAGAAAATCTCAAGCTAATCAATTTCGTATTTCACTTTTTCTTTTGCTTTAGAAAAATCCTAGAAACTGAAGCTTTGTAAGTAACTTCTCTCAATTTCATTGCAAGCTCACACGAGTTTACTAACTATAAACTTTTTTCCATTGCACAACTAGCCACAATCATGGCAACTTGAAACAATATATCTTTATAGTTTTTTGGGTAGAATTCAAACAGGGCTTAAGTGGGCCTCTGCTTAGCAATTCATAAGGCTACAATCCAGGTTTCCGGCAAATGGCTTTGTCAGCCTAATTTCTACCAGGACAAATTCCCTTCCAAGCTCATTTACATAATGGGAAGAAGTAATCTTGCAGTTGTGCGACCCAGGAGCCCAGTTTCCTGCAGCTCTTAGAGGTGACTTGGGCTCCTTGCCATGTGTACATTCCCAGCAAAACCACTTACTTCATCAAATCAGTAAGGAGAACCCGCAGAGAAAATCTTATTGAGATGGAGCCTTATCTAGTGTAGCAATGACAGAAGTCATCACTTTTGCCATGTTTAATCAGATAGAGGTATATCACACGTCCTTCCCTGAGATGGTGGGACTGGAAGACAAGGGTTCATGGTTGGCTGCTTTACAATCAGGGTCCATTGCATCCAACACAAAGAAATAAGCCTTGCAGAGGTGTCCTTAAATACTCCTAGAAATTTTAGTGACAACTGAAGTTTGTTTAGCATCCGATATGCAAAAACAGTCATTTGTAGGTGATGCTAAATTAGAGGGCAGACTTTATATTTGAAGTACCCTTGACACTTCAGTATTTAACTTTTTTTAAATTTATCTGTTATAAATAGAGCAATGATGTAGTACATTTGTGTTGCTTTACTTGTAAAATAGTAAATTTTATTAAAATAGTAAATTCTAGTGGTACATATGACTAATACAATCATTAATAGTAATTATTCATGAAGGAGTGAATCAGTGACTGCCTGCCTGCCTGATTGAATACATTAATTCAAAAAACAAAATGAAAAATGATGTAAAGACACATGGGCACATATACCAACATTCCTTTCTGTCACAACTTAGATAATTTGTAGATTTCCATAATTTACAAAATAAATCTTTAAAAACCTCTAACTTGGTTCTCCTAACACTGTAAAACTTGTTCAGTTTTGATTATTCCCTGAACTTACAGCCTAAAGGGAAAAAAAAGCTTAAGAAGAATTTTGTTGAATATATTATATCAAAATGTGATCAGGAGTAAAAAACAAAGGAAAAGCCAAAATACAAGGGTGAATCGTACTTCCTGAAGATCTGTCACAATGAAAAAGGAGAAAAGCCTATGTTCTTTCTTTCATGCTCTCTGAGGGAAAGATTAGGAGATTAAGATGATTCTAAAAAAAATAAAAGGCAAACAAACAAGCAGAAAAGCACCAGAGGAATGGGCTGGGGAATAAAAATGATAATATCAAAAAATGTTCCTCCTTGTTCTCAGGGAAGAACACTTATTTCATACTAAAATTCTTAAATTTGTATAAATGTATATCATTTGGAATATTTTAAGAATAATCTCTTCATCTTGGTATTTAGCATAAATAAAGTTGAACATCATTTCAATTCAAACAATTATGGAATGCTCTAAAAATGCATATTTTGTCTAGGTAAAAGGTACTTCAAACCTGTTTTAATCTTACTTAAGAATTATGAATTATTAATACTCTTGCTTTTCCTGGATGTCATTTCTCTTCAGATGTAATGATTCATGTTATATAGATTTAAAAACAGGAGGAAAATTCAACAACTGCAGTTAGACTATTATACTGAGAAAAAGTTAGGTGAAGCCTACATGTGCTATAGCATGGAATCAGACTTACAGTCAGTTCTTGATTTTCACAGCAGTTGCATGAAGCTGCCACAAATACTAGACTAGGGAACTCTGAATCATCACTCCTAGGGGAAATACAGGCTTAATTTCTTGTGAATGTCTGGTTGTGATATTTTTGTCAACTTATCAATGTATAAACTTTTTAAAACTTTATTCTAATTTGTTATATATGATAGCAGAATGCAATTTAATTCATATTACACAACTAGAGCAGCATCTTTCATGTCTCTGGTTGTACACAAATGTAGAGTCACACCATTTGTATCTTCATACATGTTATGTATGTGAGTTTGTGTATGCATGTGTGTTTCTGTTTAAAGACACATGTATTTAAAGATGCATGCTTCTCTGAAATGCGCACTACACAGGAGGAGACTGCACAAGGGTTTGAACTTACAGGAAAGAACAACAGTGGAATATCTTGGGGGATGGATACCCCTCTTTAATAGTGTGGGTAGAAACCTAATGACAAAATAAATGGCATTTTCTATGACAATCAGTAAGTTTGTGTGCACCTGTGCATGTACATATGTGTATACAGGAGAGAGAGGAGAGAATAAAAGGGAGAGAAAAAAAGTTTGTCTATTGTTAACAAACCTTAGGTAAATATTAATGTAGAAAATCAGGCCAATTTTCAAGGCCTAATTTATAAGTATGCATTTAATATATTTTTAAAACTTTGCATGTCAATGATGACAATGTAACTTGTTCACTAACTTGAATGTAATTATATTTGCTGTATTATGGAAAGATTAATCATTCATTTGATCAATCATTTTAAAATATTCTATAACTTTTCAAAAGCACATTTTATGGATGGGTGCCTACTACCTGTCAGATACAGTTCTAAGAAATGGAAATCCAGCTGAAATGAAAGGAGACAAAAATTGCTGCCCTCATATAGCTTCCATTCCAGTGGGAAAATATTAAGTATATTGAGAGCGAAGTACATGTTATATTAAATAGTGATATGTTATATTGAGGAAACTAAGACAAAATGTGTGAAAGATAGCATTAGAGATAGGTGAAATTTTAAATAAATTACTGGGAAAAAAATCTCAGCGTGATAAAGGAATTTTGTTACAAGCCAAAGAAAATTGCTGAGTTATAGACATTCCTACCATGTAATACATTTAGCTAAAACCAAACAGACTGTTTGGTTGGAACAGAGTAAGCAAGAAAAAAGGAAAAGTAGGAAATACAGGCATGTTCAGCTATTCACCTGAAGGTCTGGGTCTCTGTAAGAATTTCTGCTGTTTTGTTTTGTTTTTCTGAAAAAGAAGAGAAGTCACTCGAGAAAAAGAAAATCAAAGAATAATATGATATGCAAATCTGTTAGAATAATCCTGATGACAGTGACTGATCTATTCTAGGAGCAATAACTCATAACATAGACCCAATGTAATTCTGATTACAGTTGCCATATGTTTTGTGGAACTTAATAAAGGGAGATATATATATATATATACACACACACACATTTTGGTTAAAAATGGTAAAAAACATTAGCAAAGCGTCTCTTGAAGAACAGGATAAATTCTTATTATGCTAAGTATCTAATAATGATGTGGAGGTATGACAAATTAAGGTAGGAAGGTGATCCTGGGTAATGAATAATCAGGTCTGAACGAGTAAGTGATGAGGTATTTAGTGAATCGAATTTGTATGTGCTATTAGTTTATATTATTTGCTAAAATCTAGATCAAGTACAATAAAAATATTAATGGTGAATAAAATAATGGATGACCTATTAAACCAGTTGGAATGAATTCTTGGGTATACTCTTTCTCCTACCTTCATCTTGATGTGCTTTATTAAATTGGAGCAAAGGGGATGGATTTGTTCATAGGAAACTAGCAATTGCTACTAATCTAGATATACTTATCTAAATACATATTTCACTTTGAATATTGTCAAAAAATCATGGATAATTGACTTTATTCTATTGTTTTAATTCTACCTGACACTTTTTATTCTTCATTTTTTTATAGTCTGTTCTCACTTATATTGTATGTCTTAAAATATGAAAGAGTTCTTTCCTAGTGAGTTTGGTGATGTGAGGAATTAATGAATCCATCGCAAACTAAGTGTTAAAAATATATTATGCATGCTTAATGTTTACTAACTACTGTAGTTTAGTTTGTTAATATGAATGATAACCACACACACACACAAACATGTGTGTGTGTGTGTGTGTGTGTTTATAATCTTTTTTATTCTTGGAAATCATCATGAATACTTTGGCTTATTGAGTAACACAACATGTTAAAATTTAAGGCTTTATATTACAAAATATCACAATAATATACTCATATGAGAGAATAACTGGGTGATAAAAATTAACCATTTTGTAATATCTTGTGTATTATAAAACTAGTAAGAAATCAGTGCACCTGCTACCAGTAATTCGCAATTATCCATTGCTTGAAAGTATGCAGTAAGCTTCATAAGCCAGAAAGCAAAGCTTATTATCAAAAGAGAACACCAAATGGAATGCAAGTTGTCACTTTCTCTGGCAGGCATGTGGCTTACAAGACTTCTGCAACTGGATATAAAAGAAATGAAATTGAGGGAAATTCTCCATTCAGGTTTGTAACGTTTTTATGATTTCCAATAATAGGGTAAATGTACAAAATTATTAAATTCACCTATCACACAATCAAATCATACTACTCATGCTACTCACTTGAAATTTTTATTATGAAAAGCTCATAAATCTGTTTCAATACAATTCCTTAGACCATAGATGCATTGTTCCAATTAATAGGTTATTTTTGCCAATTACTTGCTTCTGTGTTCCACAAGAAAGAAGATTGTTCCACAAGTGTGCACTGCTCACAGACCATTATGACAAGACTGAAAATGTGATAAATATCCAGAAAAACAGCATTTTAAAAATGGTATAATTTGTGGAAGAGGCAATACGGGTCACCAGATATTTGCATCTGGCTTAACCTCCTTCTACTATCTTTTTTACTTTTAATGATAGTAGTGATATAGAGAATAATACAAGTTTGTGTGATAATTGAATAAGATAACAATTTAAAGCAAAGTTGTCTCTAAACTATAATTGAAAGTACATAACAAATCATATATATATATATATATATATATATATAGAAAATAATTAATGAGTACTCACTGATATTCTTGTGTATGATCTAAAATTTTTTGTATTTCAATAAATTATTAAGATAATTATACATTAATCATTTCATTGTTTGAGTAAGTGATGTTTCAATAAAGAATTTATCTGAACCTGTATGTTAGCACATGTAGTGTTCTGGAGATCATTTGATTAGTAATAAATGGTGTGTAAATGACTAAATCAAGTGATTAAATCAAATGATTAAACCACTGATTACACTGTTATGGATTTACTTCATACACTCTCTTTTTTGTATGTTGTCATATAAGTAGGTGAGAACTATAAACACCAACAGCACATAAAGTCTTTTCAGGGAGAAATTAGATATTGACATGGTAAAGATATGATGTTCCTGCAACAACTGATACAGTAATAGACATGTACGTGATTCCAACACACTAATAATTTGGATCCCTGAAAAAGTCAAATGCATTTCCATTTAGCCCAAGCATAAAAGTAATAGATAAATGAAATTCACATCTGTATACATTACACTTTTCACTAAAGACATCAAAGGTCTTATAAATCTGAATTTTCCTTAATTTTACCTGAGGCCATGTTTCTGCTCCAGGATCCCATACAGGATGTCATGTTTCCATAACCTCATGAGAGTGACACATTTTCAACAACTGCTTTGTTTTAACCAGAATTTTAAAGAGCACTAGTCAGCACTTTGTTGATTGTCCCTCCAGGGATATTTGCTTGGATGCTTTTCTCATGAGTTTAAACTCAGGCTGTTATATTTGGAGACAAGACCACAGATGTAAAGTGTCATTCTTATTCTATCATATCACAGTTGATGTTGACCATGGTCAATTGAGAGAGATACTGTTTGACAAATTTGCCCACCATAAGTTTATCTTTTTTCTATTTGCATTCTATCATCTTTGAAACAAAGTTCAGCTTTAACTTATTTTTTTGAGAGTAGAGAGATCTGTTCCACTTCCTGGAAGATGAGGAATAAACATAGTTGTTTACAATTCTGGTTTTCTTCACAGGTGACATTTTGTTCAATTACTTATCTAAGTAATTTTTTTTCTATTAGGAAGAGCTCTTTCAACTTGCCTCTGTGTTCTTTCAGTGTATTTCCATTATTGTGGGTTTCTTTTATTCAACTGTCAGACTTCCTTGATTTTCAAAGTTAATCTTTTCTAAAATATTCTTCAGTAACCAATCTTGCATATTCTTTACCCCATCACAGAATTACCTGTTTTTTTTGTTTGTTTGTTTTTTTAAGGGAATCTGGTCTCTTTCACTGAAGAATAAGATTAGAAATAAAAAAACTGGACTCTAAGTTTGCTAGTTTGTAGTAAGAAGGTCACTGCTTTTAGAAATGTTTAGGTGACAAAGCAAAGCAATATACAAATATATCCTAACTTGTGTGTTTATATCTATGTGTAAATACATATGTCAATTCTGTGATATATATGCCTACTATTATTGCCAATATCTGACAGGAAAAAGAAAATGAAATAAGCTTAGCCCATGCACATAAGCCTATATGTAAAATATATATATATAGCAACATTCTACAGGAGAGCTGATAATACTCTTTGAAACTGTCATCAAAGCAAAGCAGTTCTGAGAAATGTGTGGCACTTATAGAGACATAGCTACTAAATGTAATATAGTATCCTGTTTGAAATCCTGAGCAGAAAAAGTGACATCATCTGTGTAACCATCTGTGTCTGTATTAAGATACATATGGGTATACACTGTGTAGGAATAAACACAAGTATAAATATGCAGACATAA
The DNA here is from genome assembly GCF_021218885.2 of Marmota monax. Classification (NCBI taxonomy): domain Eukaryota; kingdom Metazoa; phylum Chordata; class Mammalia; order Rodentia; family Sciuridae; genus Marmota; species Marmota monax. The sequence goes on along the minus strand of NW_026694305.1, from coordinate 191,537 downwards.
ATAAAATGCACCAAATCTATTACATTATACCATGGATAATTCCTGTCCTCCTTCTTTGCTTAAATCACACTTACTCCAACATTGAGGAGTATGGGTTTCACCATCTGCTATCCATTTACTTAACTGTTCAGTTTCCTTATAAGCACATAGTAGAATCTACAAATGTGTGTGGCAGTGTCCTAATTGTCAACTCACATTCCTGTTGGAAACAACTTTATAACTTTAGTCCAGTGCTCATTCACAGTTCCTCTTGCCTTTAATCTTTTAGTTTCTACTTATTTTGTCAGCCCTAAAATATTTCGTGTGCTGAAATTATTCAAATCCTTTCTACCTTCCCTTGATGGATCTGCTTACTGTTCCTAAAGTTTTACCTTTTCCAGAATATCACACAATTGGAAGCATGCAGTATGCAATCTTCTTGGACTGCTTGTTTCATTGGCAAAATACAATTAAGATTCAATACAGAAAGAGAGAATGAATGATATGCTCCCTTACTGCAAAAAATGTTAACTATGAAGCAATGTCTTTGTGAGTTAACTAGTTGCAACCATTCTAAATGTATATATTCTTCAAAATATCAGGCCATACATGACAAATATATACAATGCTCCTTATCAATGCAGAATAACTTTTATAAAATAGAAAACAAAACAAAAAGATTGATCCCATTTTTCACAATAAAAGCTCATTCTTTTTATCCTTGAATAAGATCCTATTGTCTGGGTGCACCAGTTTGTTAACTTATTCACCCAGAAAGGTACATTAGTTGTTTTCAAGTTATGGTTATTATAAATTAAACTTCTGTAAACAATTAAACTTCTATAAACTTCTATAAACATTTTAGATGTTGATGGACCTTGATTTTATTCATTTATTTATATATGGTTCTGAGAATTGAAACCAGAGCCTCACACATGCCAGGCAAGAACTATACCACTGATCCACAACCCCAGCCCCCCCAAATTAATTCTTAAATCATTTGAATAAATTAAAAGTACTTTTGCTTGATTGTATGATATGACCATGTTTTGAAACATAAGAAACTGATAATCTGTCTTCTAAGAGTGGCTTTTCCAGTTTGGGTTTCCACTAGCAATGAATGAGCTGTACAGTTGGGCTCCATTCATCCAGGTGTGGTTATCATCTGAGAGAGAGTAGGGGCGGGTTATCCAATGTAACAAGTAGGATAGACATTATAATAGAATATGAAGGTGACTCGTAATTTAAATTTTCAGTAAATCCCTAAGATGAGAAAATGTTGAATATCTTTTCTTATAATTTGGTTGCACATATCTGTGTTTCTCTGTGTTTGTGTGTGTGTGTGTGTGTGTGTGTGTGCGCGCGCATTCCAAGATTGGCAATGATGTAGGCCAAAACTTTATCTCACTAGTGTACAAGTCTCTGCCAGATGCTGGAGATGTCTATAAATAAGCAGCAGCATATTTCAGCATGAATACAGAGGCCTTTGTTAACTGCCTGTTTCATTGTGGGAATAGCACAGTGCCTCAAGGCTTCAACGCAAAGCCCTGTGCTGCCATTTGTGCCCCTCTCCCCAGCATGCAGACTCTTGATCCTTTCTGTACTGATGAAGGTTGAGAGAGGAGTGGAAGAGGCAGGCAGTAACTTAGCTCCCTTGTTTAGGAGTTCAAGTGGTTCAATCCACATGTACTGGCCTGGGACCATAGGTTGTGGAACTCTACCAAGCACTGGGCATTGTCATCAGATCCCTGGTGCGAGGTTTCAAGTCTAAGTCCTGGACTTATTTTCTTCTCCCTTCTTCAAGTGGGAGGCATTTGTCTCCATGCTGTGCTGCTTGGAGTTGGGACAGGGTTGATGCAGGTAAACCTTTTCTTCCTGCTTTCTCCAGTACAACTTTTCTTATTATTTTAGTAAAACCAGGCACTAAGTTCTCTCATCTTGTGGCCTTAGCTCTTATGATTGTAATTTGGTGCACAATTAGCTGTTCAAATTGCTGTGTCTGTGGGCTGAGGTCTTATTCAATAGCCCTTTTTTTCCCTACCATCCTTTCTCAGATTTTCAGATAAAATAAGTCAATTGGTCATGTCTCCTTCATCAAATGAGGTCAAGTAAAAATAAGATTCCTTTACTAATGTAAAAAACTTTGTACTAGTGAGGAACTTGACCTATTGAGGAAGGGATTATAGATATAATCTTATAAACAAAATGAGCCTCAGTCATTAAGCATAATCATTGATTTCTATTCTGATAATAACCTGATATAAGTTTAGAAAATATATAAGAACACTAAAAATAAATAAAAGTGATGAATACTATTATAAATCATAGGTATCTGATAACAAATTTATAGAAGATATACATATACATTTCTTCCTTTACCTAACAAATTAACTTATTTACCCAAAATATTATCATAGTAATTGCATAGTTTAATTTGTCAATCAATTAATCTGTAGATAATATATAAATAATAAATATTTCAGAATACTCAAAGAATCATCTTATTGACTTTTCATTCCTTCAGGAATCTAAAACTATCGCTGTGCTTTATTTATAGCTCTGGTATCATTGAAAGGAGATCTAGATGAACTTACACATTTTATAGTGTGGTTCTGATTCCTCTAAATCAACCATGGCATGTGATTGAACCTCAGAATTCATCTAGTAGACCATGTATATATTTTAGTTGAGTGGTACAGAATTCATTCTGATAAAAGTCAGCTTTTGACTATTTTTATTTCCTATTCCAAGAAAGCCTTTATCAACACTTCACTAATTTTCAAAATTAGTCTTTGGAAAGTGACTTGTTATTGTCCTCAAATATCCTTATTATATTACAGAGTACTTTCCAAAAAAATAGCATTATTTTTAACTTACTATGTACCTCTCCAGTGGGAGAGTGCTTGCTTAACATGCACAATATCTTGGGTTTGATCTCCAGCAACACACACACACACACACACACACACACAAATATACTTTACTGGTACAAAATGATACTTTGGTTCTCTTTCTTGTGCACATGGAGGGTTTTGTACACATGGAAGGGTTTCTCTTCTCACTTTAATGAAGTCAGTTGTGATAATGTAACTTGTTTTAGTTAAAGAAATGTGCCATTTGTTGGTAGAATCACTTGGAAACTGGTAGGTAATACTGTAGATCTTCTCCTCCCAAGCAATAGTCATGATGAAGTGTTTTAGGTGTGGAAATGGTATAGTCAGTAAGCAAAAAATGCCTGGATTGTTGAGTCACCATGTGAAGAGGACTGTGCAACAGCTGTTTAGCTGTCTGCCTTCTTTTACAATACCCACATGGTCATATGCCTCTAGAAAAAGCAAAACAAATCTTCAATAATCCTCCAAGAATTGTTCTACACAATCAAATTTGTATCCTTTTATGATTATTCTGACACTTAACCTGTCTTTAAATTGTTACTTGTCTCTACCTTCATAAAGGTTATTATATATTCCAATAAGCAGAACACATGAGGATTCAAAATTATTTGACTCTTTTTTTCAAAAATCAGTACATATTTGTACTGTTATTTTCTTTCCCCTTTCAGTGAATTTTTTCTGTGTATAATCCATTGAAGAGAGAGATGCTGTAAATTTTGTCAGAGTACCCTGATCAAGCACATATGATCATGGGATTTTAATTCCTTACCTAGTTTTAAGAGTTTCAACCCTTTTAACTCTGCATTTAATCTCTTTAGTTTAAAAAATAAAGTTATCAATCATATGGCCTCTAAATTAAATACACTTTCATCTTGATTCTTTCACTCATCTGTCTGAAATGCATCACTTAATGCTTCCAAGTTAATTGCAATTCCCTCCAAAAGTTTTAGTTTTATCTGTCTTCACATGCCCTCTCCTCTTCTAGTCCCAAGAATTTCCTCCCCACTTAGCTCTCACAATTGAGGGAATTTTTCAAGCACATAAATATGCTTTATATTTGGTAATATTTGCTAAAAGCTGAGTAATATTTACTAAAACCTGTATGTGAATAGGTAGCCATCATTTGCTTTCTCTGGCATTGAGATACATCTATTACAGTTCATAAAGGTTTAATTACTGATTTATTACATTTCATCTCCTCCTGTCTAGGCACAGAGTTTGAAACTCATTTGTTGTTCAATGAATTAAAATTTCTCTCCCATTCTCATTTTCACTGACTCATTTGCTGTGACAGCATGCAATGCAGAATATTTCAGTCCTCTCTCCTGCTACATATTTGCTTTCAGCAATCTGTACCAACTCCCTCTGAATTCATTCTCTGAAAGCGGCAATTTTCAAATAATTAGGAACTTGCAACTCTTCCTAATCTTACACTTAATGTAAAGTATTGTTGACTATAATCTTGTATACCAAATACAACAAAAATTAAATTATAGAAATTAGTAATTTGAGATTTTATTTTTAAGCCTCCTTCTCAAAGTTCATGCAATAATTCTTAGAAGCACTGGGTTAGATTACTGGATTGAGTTTTAACCCTAGCATATGAGAAAAATATAATCATTTATAGAATTATAAGAAAGTCAGTAATAGTGCTTTTATAAACTTATTGTTGTTTGTATTTAACAAATAAATGAGGCATACTTTTAAATATTAAAATATTTTTGAAGCACTTGCATATTAATTGAAAGCATGAATTTTCCTTGAGTTATTATATATAGTCTCTTTATAACAAAAGTGACCTACCTGATAAGACTGGTTCATTGTTCTCTATTTTATGTGCTGACTCTGAATTTATTATCTTGTTTCTGCTTTTCACAAAACAAGGCAATCATTTCTTTCTATTTTTTCCAGTGTTCTAAGTGTCTAAAAATAATTTGAAAAGCGTTATAGTTTGTTGATATGAATATATACAACATATTTATTTATATATATTATATGTGTTTGGCTTATATTTGTAGTATGGCTGGAATTAATCTATAAATAGGCTAAATTAATAGGTCAATTTTTTTTTGTTTAGAGTTACAGAACACTGTACTAATAAATATATATATATATATATATATATATATATATATATATATATTCTAAACTTTACAACTATTTTGTTACCCAATATAGTACTATATTTAAATGTTTCTCTTTGATATGATATAATTGACATTAATTTTATCATAAAATTGATAACTAACTTTTGTTTAAGAAAGTTATAATTTAAGATATCAGTTCAAACACATAAAAATCTTTCGTTTCTAATGTTTGATTACTGTTATCTTTCATTGATGCTGGGATCTCAACTCAGAGATAAAATGTTGTTATTGCATTTTTTTGTGTCAAAAATAGTGCCAGGTATAAGAGGTTTTGTCCTGATAAATTGCATTCTCTCTTTCTCTGATTCTATGAATCATGTCATTTTTTTCACCCCTGCTGACATAGTTTGTGATAGATATTCTATTTTTTATTGTGCTTTTGCTTCTCTTTCTTTTCCTTTCTTAATACCTTTAAGACAGTTTTCCATGTCAATGACTCATGAAACTAAAGTGTCTACTTCTGATCTAACATACGATCTGCCTGTTGTAGTCTGGTCAATTTAGTATTCATCTCTTACAAAATCCTCATGAAGAAGTCATTTTGCACACTTGAATAATATGCATCTCAGCTGTCTGTTGGCTTACCTTGCAGTCTTACTTTCAAGGAAGAATGTAATTTGTTCCTGAGCATTGGTTCTTGGATTTCATTTTCAGTATATTGGCATGATTTCAATGCCAGAGCTAAGTTCTCCCCACTCCACCCAAAGACATAAATAAATGATATCTGTAATAAAATAAGAAATCCAGCTGACAGTTACTACATACATATTGTCTTGTTCTAAAGTTAGACTGTCATGTATTTCTGACAATACCATTAATGAGCAAGTGGTACAAGAAAATAGGACCTGCTTAATATAATATAAACTCAGAATAACTGGGTATAGTCTAAACTCATACATTTTAAGTATCCTCTTATGGTTCAATTAGCCATTAATGAGTATAACTTAGAATTTTTTAATGTATTTATTTCTCACTATATTATTCAGAACCATTAAATTTTTGCATTGCATTTTTATAACATTCATAATGTTTTCTTAATTTGGTCAACACTTTTTCATAAATCTGTTATTTTTTACAATAATTTTATGAGTTATTACAGCAACATCAACAATGATAATGTAAAATAATGAACTTTTTTATGCCCATAAAATCCATGGGTCACTTAGAAAAAATTGAAGGCTGATGGCTAAAACTATCCAGACTAAAGGATTCAGTTTAAAGACAGATCCTTCAATTATATATCTGCCAGGTAGGCTCAAACTACAGTAAGTTGTATCAGCTATGATTCTAGAATACAAGTCACATTTTGTTAATTTATTCAGGTTGGATATCTCACAGCATGAGTACCGAGTTCTAAAAAGGCCTATCCAGAAAGAAAGTCTCCTCAAATGGAAACTGAATGCCGAGTATGTTACAGTCTTAGAAGCCTCATAGTTTCAGAGGCTTCTGTCTGTAGTCAACTAGTTTCACTGTTTTTAATCCTATAGCAAGGCAGAAAACCATGGTGGTGGGTATGACAGAGGAAAGCTGCTCTCATGACAGTCAGAAGGCTGAGAAACAGAGTTAGAGGAGGGGACCAGGGACAAGTTGTATTCTTCTAGGGCATGCCCTCAGTGACATACTTTCTCCAATGAGTCTTCACCTCCTATAGTTTGTAACATCTCCCAATAGTGCATTCAGTTATGAACTAATCAATACACTGATACATTGATGAGATCACAGGCCTCATGATCTTATAATTTCCTACAAGATAATTTCTGAACATTGCAGCAGTGAGGACTGATTCTTCAACACATAAGCCTTTGGTGGTCATTCTAAATCTAAACCATAACAATTTCCGATATGCATATTTAAGACATTTGAAAGTAAAATTCTGTAATCCAACATTTTTAAGATCAGGGAAATGATATGGTGATTGCTCTGGATTTGCATAAGGCTATTCAACAAGTAAGGTGAACAGCCTTATTTGAAATCCTAGTATATATTCAGTGTTCAAGCTTATTTCCTTTCAGGAAAGTAGGACCTGGAGAAGTAAAATAAATGTCAGAAATTGTGCAGATACCATTATAGCTGTGACTTACACTCAGTATATGATAAGGGCATCCTATTCAAGATAAAATTAAGAAAATATACCTGTGAAACAGAATCATTTTAAGTTTCTTGGTAATTATTTCTTACTTATTCCATTCTAGGTTATTATTTCACCTTATTACATTTCTTACTTATTCATCATAAAAGGATCATCCCACACCACTCTCAGAATAAGACCAATTATAATTATTTTATTTCTTAAATTAAATCACACTGAACTGCTACTAACTACCGGAAAGTCAGAAAGTCCATTATCATCAGCATGAGTATCTTGCCTCCTCTAAATTCATGATAAAACATGACTTTTAAATGGTTCAAAATGATATCCTTACTTCGACACCTGAAGGATAGACAAATTATTACAGTACCTAGGATGTCTTCTTGCTGAATCCCTGCCAGTACTATTTACTTCTGCATTAATCTACTATATCAATCATGTATCCTAGAGTGCATCTCTAGAAATATTGCTACCTGCCTATTCAATTGCAAATCAGAATGGTAATTTTTACATATTTCTGGTAATCTTTTCTGATTTTAATTTTCTGTTTTTATAACTCCACTTACTTCAAAATCCAAATAATCATGTTAATACATTAGAAATATCATCAAATGATAATCTAGCATTATCTTCATAGTTACATCAAGAAGTTACTTTTATTAATCATTAGAGCCATCTGGTAGAGCAAAGGGAGTTAAATATCAATTACCAGTGGATGACTACTTTGTACATGGAAACATAATTAAACAAATACCACAAAGTTATCAAGAGATTGCAAGTAATATAATGGAATTTTAATTTACCAAAATCTATCATTCATGTGGGATTTAAGTAAAGAGAAAAGGATGATAATAAAATTGATTTTTGAGCATAGTCTTACTTTGAGTTCCAACTACTTATGCACTATAGTTTTGGATTTATTCACATCTCTCAAACTTGTGAGGCCTCATATATGACCTGCAATACTGGTCAGTGACACTTAAGTACTATTTCAGTATAGAACTCTTTTTTTTTAATCTCTCATTCACCCCCAAAAAATATTTTTTTCTTGTCTGGCATATTGTTTTAGGAGCCAAGGTCACTGTTCATTTGGGATCTGTACTTGCATTTCAGCTCCCAATTACTGCATTCATTACATCTCATTATATATTTTTCTTCTATTCCTGTGAGGTCTGCAAAAGCAAAGTGTCTGTAAAACTACTCTCCTAAAATAAAATAAATAAATAAGTAAATTACATATGATCAAGGATAAATAGGAGTGCCAGTTTTATCTTAAACATCTTTATGAGGCATGTTCTGTTCTATGTTTTATTCTATAAAGGCTCTATCCAAAGATTTCTACAGAATCTATGGAATTCGAATAAATAAATACAATAAAATTTTCAAAAATCATTATTAAAATAGTAGACTAGTCCAATAAATTGTATATTTTACTTTATGAAACACACTAATTAAATGAACATTATACCATATAATGCCTATAATGCTGAATAATTAACTATTATTTACTGAGATTAAAATCAAATGCATTAAAAACAATATAAGGGTCAAAATTAACAATGTATTTTAATATAAATTTGTAATTATATTGATGTTAAACACTTTTTCAGTTTTATTCAGCAGAAAAAAATACAAAAGGAACAATAATCTGTACTTTTACTATGTAAAAAAGCTCTCTACATTGTCAGGAAATTTGAATGAATCATTGCTTTTAACTATGTAACTCTGGACAATGAGATGCCTCTCCTGGGATTCCTTCAGTGCAAGGGCAGGGAGGGAAAGTCTCATCTGCAGAGGACTCCTGTTGATAGGGAGAATTCCATGCCTGACTTTGAATTTAGTTCAAAAGACTTGAATTCAAATCCCAGCTGCCAGGAGATACAAGAGATGGGCATAAACTGATGAACCCTCAGCTAAACTGTGTTGCTCACAACTTTTCCTGTGAATCCCTCTCATGTTTAAAACCAATAAAGGAAACATGCAGAGCCTCCCTCATTGTTAGAACCAGACTCCATCAGAGTCCTACTATCACTTATAATTGTGTGGCTTTATTTCTTATAATTTCCTATTTTTTAATTATAATTTCTATTTTACCTAATCTGACACACCCTCCTACCCTGAGAGAACTCTTTTGTTCTGCCCAGTTTGCAGCACTATATTTTTAATCAAATAAAGCAATGCATGTATTGAATAGAAGTTCATATTTCTTAAAATATGCTACAAAAATTTGCTTTATTTTTATTTTGTGGTAAAAGTAAAATTTTAAATGTCTCTCTCATGTTAAAATATAAATTCTTAGATTTTTATCGCAAGCTTTAAGATATTCCATACCTTACTGGTTCTCACACTTGTCGATTCAGAAACCTAAAAATTCACTGTATCATGTCATTCTTTAACAGAATCATAACCTCATAGAGTTACCATTTTTGCGTGTATGTGGTGAAAACACTTAAGATCTACTCTCAGCAAAACTCAAGTGCATACAACCTTATTATTAACTATATTTAACCACGTGCCATTTTCAAAATTCACATTTCTAACTTTTGTACAGATGCAGAGGAATAAACTAATAATTTTTTTAGGATTCATTTATATAAATCTTAGAGAATACATAGTTTGACCATACGGTGAAGATTATTTCTGCCACGTGTGGATAGATACACTTTGAGGAAGGCATGGAGGTGGCATATTTGCATCCACTGAAACACTGATGCAAGGTTAAAGTCCTGCATAACATATCAGTGTGCCTAGATTCAAAAAAAATATGGCCATTTAAAATTATACTTTAGGGCTCTTTGGTCTGTGACTTTCTGGGAAAAAGGTGTGTAATATTTAGCTCTGGAAATTGGCACACTGCCATATAGAGAATGGCCCTTGAAAACAAAACAAAACAACAACAACAAAAAAAAATTACAAAATTAGCATTACAGTAATTAGTCAACCTTACTGCCTTTTTAAATTATCAACATTTTTGCTGAAATAGTCATCATTAGATATGTGAAACTACAAGCCAGTGAACTCTAGGCACTGATAAGTATGTTTCACATAACACTTCTTCCATTGTCCCTTAAGAATAGATAGTACACACAATTTCTATATTCTCATTCTCTATTTATTCATCTAAACACTAATCTATGTATTGCTATGAAAGAATTTTGTAGGTGTAATTAAAGTTTAAATTATTTTGGTTATTCTGTGTGTGCTCATGTGCACTTGGGTATCAAACCTAGGGCCTCATGCCTGCGAGCCAATCACTATACCAATGAGCTACATCCCCATCCTCTAGTCAAGCCAAAGAGTGAGATTATTAGGAATTATACAAGTGAGTCCAATACAATCACTTCAGCCCTATAAAATAGAGTGTAGAAGTATCAGAAGCCATGAATAAATTATAGGTCTTTGAACTACCCAGAGACAGAGGCTGACACCTTCTTCGGGTGTCCAAGTTGCCAAGAAAAACACCCATTTGCATGGTGATGCCCTGTTCAAAGAGAAATTCCATGGTTGCTATGAAGTTTATCAATTCATGACCCAAGTTTCAGGTGCCAGCAGCCCTGGGGGCAGAGTATTGTGGGTGCAAACTGATGACTGTAATTGAGCTGTTATAACTTTAGACTTCCATTCTGTTTTAAAGTAACTTTCTCACAATAAATCCCTTTGATGTAAAAACCTACATAATAAACATGTGGAGACTATTCACTGTCAGTCCTCATCAGAGGTCCCCTGAACCACTGGGTCAACTTTTCTATATTTTTGTGTGTGTCTTCTTCCAATCCCCTTATCAGTCAGCTTCAGGAAAACTCAGTTAACGTCATGTTGCCAGTGACACAGAAGAAAGTGCACATAAGGAGATCAGAGAGATTTAAATGACCTGGCTTGTGGCTACTGGTTCTGAAATGGAGAAAAGAACCACAAGACAAGGAAGTAGAGGCACTGCTTCTAGAAGCAGAATATGACCCCTGATTGACAGCCACAAAGAAATGGAGACATGTGTTCTACAGCTGCTCAGGACTGAATTCAGCCCAAACCTGATGAACTAGGGAGCATGATCTTCCACAAGGCTCCTAGGATACAGACCATTGATTTTGAAACCTTTTTTTTTTTCGTGTAAAATATGTTTTATTGTTCTTTAAAAGGGTTCAGGGTTTGGTTTTAAATCAGGCTGCATCAGTCTGACATCTCTCTCACCATGTCAAACTGGCTTCAGCTAGCAATACTTCATTAAATCCAAAGGAAAAAAAATGTTTTGATGGGAAAAAATCCAGTTCTGAGAACAATTAACATTACTCTGTAATTTAAAATAAAATGAGGGCTAATGTTTCACTTTGTTTTATATACCCTTCTTCTCCCTTAGAACCAGGAATGTAGTTCTCCTAACTCGGGCAGGCACTGGTACTGATGGAGGCTGCATGCATGTGAATGCACACACCTATACTCCCCACCCCAAACAACATTCAGAGCATATCAAATGGAAAAGGTTTCTGATGGCATTGATCCAAAGAGTTGAAACTATATCTGAACTTAGAGGTTATGATATTTTGATTTGATCTCGAGTCTGTGTTAAAGGAATCTATTGTCATATTCAGAAATAAAAAGAATTTTGGATAGTACCATCATTTTTTTACTTGAAAATTCTAGAAACAATGTCAAAAAGCATCATTTTGCTTTGTTTGCTGGGATGAGGGAGAGGAGAATCTACAGATTTGTATTTAGTTAAAAATCGAAAACAACTCCGGCAATAGGAAATAGGCAGTTCACATAGCCGGCCAACGTCTGAGGTATCATCAGTGAGAGACAAGGTCCTGTGCCATTCCTACTGGCCTAGCTGACACTAAACAAAATGGAAAGCTTATGGCTCTGCACAGCAAACTCCAGCAAGACAAGATGACTCTAAGCCTGTATTCAGAGCCTTAGAAGCAGGGCACTATTATTTAATATTTAGGTGAAAAGAGTGCAAGAACCCCTGATGGTGCCCTTCTACTTGCTTTGTCAATACAGCCTGGTCATAACTGCCTTCTGCAAATGAGGAGAAAAACAGCTTTTCTTTCTAAATCAGCACATTGAACCCAGCAGAGATTTGCAAAAAATGCTACTATACCACTTCATAAGCAACACAGTCCCTTTGCTACTCACTGGGTTGCCTGGTATCTTCTACCCTGTTTACAGCATTGCTGGTTCTGAACCAGTGACTTTTTTTTTAATAATCTCAAAAAGAATCTAGAAAGAAAATAACAAGTCAATCAGTGGTTCAACTGAACTATACATATAGGGAATAGTTTGAAAAATGATCGCCACAGGCATTTCTCAAGACCTAAATATTGTGAATTTGCTGCTGCTCCTCTGACCATTTCCGAAAATTCAGAGTACAATTAAGTCCTGAAGTAAAAGTTTTAAGCTACCAGTATTCCCTGACATCATTAGACAGAAAATCAGAGTAGTGCTATGGTCCACAATTCTACTGTTTGTAGAGTGTGCTAATTCTTGGCCTGAACATATTTTTAGTAATGAACTAGAGCTGTCCTCTTCAGAAAACAAGTTTCTGGGATACTCACTTAGCATCATTGGTTGGTAAAGAGAAGAATTCTACTCTCAGCTAAGTTCTTTGAGAATAAAGATTCCTCTTCAAATGCTATTTCCCCACTAATTTACCAAAACAAGTTTCTTGGCTACTTTGCCAAATGTTAGATCAAGGCTTTGAGGAAAAGATACTAAGATGAACACTCCATCATCAGTAAAGACTAAAACCACCTGCACGCCTTTTTTTTTTTGGTGTTTTTTTTTAACATTTTTGTTTGTTTTTCCTCTTAAAAGTGCCCAGATGGGCTTAAGGCTGCCAGACTGCACGCAAATCTACAGCAATAAGGGCTTCTCCTAGTCCATCTACAATATGTATCAGGGGAAAGGAGGGGACAAGAGAAAACAAAGAGGGGGAAAATGCACCTCTTTCCTCCTCCCAAATATCCCACCACAGGGAAATCTATGTGCCAAGCATAATGAAAGATGTGCTCCCCAAACAGGTGGTACTGCACAGACTAATATTCTGCTGGTTTTCCTTAGAGACCTATTCTGAAAAAGTTAAAAAAGACAGGAGATATTAAAATAATTCGATCCTGGCAGAAATTAAAACTCCAAAACTAGGAGAAAATCATCCTTCACTGAATTAATCCCTTTTTTCTTTCTTTTTTCTTTTCTTAAACATTTTATTCACGTTATAGAGGGATTTCTTATTTGTTTACTTTTTCCTAATTGTTAAGAAGAGTGGTTGAGGAGCACTGAATCCAACACTATTTCGATGACACAGGTAAATTCCAGATTCACATTTCCAGGTACCAAGAGTTCCCTCTAAATGCCACAATCACATAAGCCTTCGTTTGTATTTCTTTCTACTGAATACAGCAATGCCCATTGGTATCTCTGAAGCGTAATCCCATCTTAGGTCGATATTTCTCCAAGTAAAGCAGCTGTTTGGAATTGAATGCTCCCCTTCTTTTTTGTCTTATAAACTGAACTGCATCTTCATACTTCATTCCACATTCAATCAAAGCAAGTGCAACCAGCACAGGTGCCCTTCCCAATCCTGCAACACAATGCACTGCAACACAGCAACCTGGCTCTTCACGGAATTTGGTTTTTAACAAGTTCAGCCAATCATCTACTATCTGATTAGGGGGTGGAGCTCCATCATCAAATGGCCAATCTAGAACGTAGATTCCTTCTTTTTCAACTGGAGCTTTATCATGTGTAGCATCACAAACTCGAACCAAAGTTGTCACTCCATACTTCTTAAGTTCCTCTGTGAACTTGTTGAGAGTTGCATTGGTAGGGTTGTGAGTTATCAGAAAACGCATGTTCTCATAGGAGATCTCCACAGGGGCTGGACGGTTCATTATGGCAAATAAAAAGTGTGAGCGTGCGTGTGTGTGAGTATGATGGGGAAAATTGGGGGAAAAAAATCAATAAATCTTGAAATGTTTCACAGCAGAAAACATTAAAAAAGACCACTAAAATGCCTATTATCAATCAGTATTCTCTATTCAACTTGTTTATTCTTTATGAAGCTTTTCTCTTCAAGATAAGCAGAAGTATTCAGAATCCACACCAATCCAAATTCAACTTGGGCCTCAATGTCTGCAGATGGATTCCTTCGGAGTCCAAAAAAATCCAACTACATACAAAATATAAGCAGCCTTTACTACATTTAGGCACTAGTGAGACACATTAAAAGTGTAGGTCGTTTTTCCACTTTTGTTTACTTGATGCTTAATTTACTGGAGTCATTAAAAGAAATATACTTGCAATTAAAAAAAAAAAAGTCAACTATTTCTGAGGCCAGTCTCGGTGTCCAGAGTCTTCAAGGCAATGTTGAACCCCCAAGCTCACTTGTCAGCGAAAACGCTGTGCTGAGCCTGGCAGAAGTCTGCCCTCACGCTCAGAATCGCCATAAATGTGCAACGTATGTTCCAACGAAAAACGCTGGCGAGCTGGGAACTGGGCATTGAAGTCCGGCGGCAGCGGGAGCGAGGAGGCGCCTCTCTCCTCAGTCACCTCGGCGGCGGCGGCGGCGGCGGTAGCGGTGGCGGCGGCGGCGACGACTCCCCCCCAGCCTCGGCGCGCGACACCCGGCCCAGCCCGGCGGCAGCGGCGGCGGCGGCGGCGCGTGTCCACGAGTCCGTCTTGCTGCTGCTGCTGCTGCGGCTGCTGCTGCTGCTGCTGCGGCCGCCGCTGCGTCTCCTGCTGCCGCCGCTGCCGCCGCTGCCCTGTGGTGTTGCCTCACGCCGTGCCCGACCGCCGCTGCCGCTCTAGCCGCTCCCAGACGGACGACGGTTACAGCACGGCCGATCGCGCCGCCGCCACCATCGCTGCGCGCGCAGCCGATTTTGAAACCTTTTGAAACTTTGAAAATGCAGTCAACTCCATGAGAATTTTGATTTACAAAACTGTAAAATCTTGAATGTGTATTTTTTTAAGCCTCAAAATTTATATTAATTTTTAAAAGTAGATTTAAAATACAAATGCACAAGGGCTTAGAACATTTAATGAGTATATAAAGATCTACCAGATTTAACACTAAAACAGTGTAAGTTATATAAGAAAATACATAATTTTACATGCTATATCATTTCATAAATAACAACATATTTAGTACATTTTAGAAGTGAAGAAGATTAAAAAGGGAAATGAAGAAAAATATAAAATGGATTATCAAAGTAAAATTAAATTAAAATTAAAGGAAAGAAGACTTTATTCAAGACAATTAAAATATGGAAAAGAGATTGAATTCTACTCCACTGTAACAGAAGGATTTTAAACATTGAGATAAATTAGTGGGGAAATCTGGAGAATGTTCAAGAAGAGGTTGATCAGTGAGACATGTTAAGAGATCACACTGACTTATTCCCAGGTTTTCAAATGGTTTTCTCTGTGATCTCCACCTATTTACTGCTTGGTACCTATCAAAGTTAGGCTCTTACCACCCCATAGAGATTGGGAGGTACAGCCTGTGTTTTCGTTGATGTTTACATTTCAAAGAGATGATTCCAAGTCCTTGAGAAAGACATTTATTTCCTGGAAAATTGCTGGAGAATGAATACACACACACACACACACACACACACACATTTTAAAGAGGCAGAGGAGGCATTTACTATAAGTTTCCAAAGTAAATACTTTAAAACCAGGGAGCTCAGTGTCCAGTAGTCAGGAAAAAGTCAAAAGTTTAGTCAAGCTAAAAAATGAAGCATCAAGAAAGGTATCACTATCACACTGATTCTTATCCTAAGTTCTCAGTTGGATCTAGAATATCCCCAGACTCATATGTGAAAGTCTTGGTCACCAGCCTGTGTTACCACTAGGAAGTGGTGGGGTTTACTGAAAAGGCATCAGTTCATTGAGGGTGTGCACTCAAATTGAATGTAGAGATCCTGACCCCTTCCTCCCTCTTTTCTTCCCAGTGCTATGAGATAAGCAGCTTTATTCTAGTACACTCTACTCCTGGCCATGATGTTCTGCCTCGTCACAGACCCAAAAGCAACTGAGAGAGCTGCATGTGGATGGGAAACTCTGAACCCACATACACAAATAAGCTTTTCCTCTTATAAGTTTTTTTTATTTATCTGAGGTATAAATAACATACCTGTATAGTATCAGATACTCAAATTATAATTGTGTCTATGTACTTATATATTCCTTTTTAATACGCAGGAAATTTGGCCTTTAAAAATTATTTTAGCTTTGATTTTAAAGACATCACATATAAAACATGAAAAAAAATAATATTGTTATGTTTCCATCACTTTTCAACACAATTGTGATAAATTACCAAATATAGTAATTATAATTGGATTAAAATGTATTTCTAATACTAATAAAATATATGAATAAGGATAGTTCTGAGAAAACAGTTAAGTGCTCCTAACCTAGCCCTGACCCCAAAAGAAAACAGAGCAGTTCCTCTAACAATATGTAGGATTCTACTATACATTGGCAATTCTTTTAGTGCATAATATATAAATTTTTAATCTTTAATTTTTTTTCTTAATAGTCCTTATACTTGTAAGTGCATACTCACAATTTTAAAATAAAATGTCTTAAATAACGTTAGGCACTACCAAAGAAAATTGAACAGATGCCATAAATTTTTTAGATGATCAGCATTGGTATGTATATATTACTTTTCCACAAAAAATAAAATATAGTACATATTTTAAAAGAAGTATGTTAATACTTTGTGATCCCATTAATAATATGATTAAATAAGTATTAATTTAATTATTACCAGCATATAGTTGAGTATCTACCTAAATATGAAAGATAAGTTTTTCTGATATAATATATATTAATGCCTTTATTTGTGAAAAAAAAAAATATTCCTATATTATGAAAGTCACAGTGCACAAGAAGAATGAAGACAATGCATTTTAAAATTAGTAAACATATTTTAAAAAATAAGCAGATGGCATTTTATGTATTTGCAGAAAGGACTGTGGATTTGTTTACTATAGCTGGGTATATTTTGTTACTATAACATAGAATTTAACGACATGATGTTTATGATCAGAAAATATGTGCCTAAATAAATGCATAATATAATTCTGTTCTTATGCCTATAATTTATAGTTTTTCACTTAATATGTAGGTCATTAACTTATTATGCACACAATTTACAGTATGTAAGTAGCTAGGTGTTTTTGAGTGCACCCTACTTGACATACTCTCAAAATATTTCCTCTCCTATCAATGATTATGCTGGAATAACAGCAGTCACCTGATATGTTGCTATTTATATTCAAATTACTTAAATGTAAATGATATTAAATATTCTGTTCTTCTATCACACTTACCAATTTACTTTTACAGTAGCCACTTGGCTTCTGGGTGCTACAGACTGGCCCACAGTTTCTCTATTGCCAATGGTTGTACTAGACACTGTCGATTTAAGGAAAGTGATTGCCAAAATAATTTGATAGCAAATACTGGCATGAACAATACAACTTTAAAAAAAATTAATATAATATAGTTTGAGTAACTTTTTGATGAAAGTGAACACTTTCTGACTTCCTGCTCTGTGTGGCCATGTGGTACCCTGTACCATCTCAGGACTCTGCCAAGAGTCCCCACCAGCAAGGAGGCAATCACCAAGTGAGCTGATACTGAAGCCATATTCTTGGACTTCCCAGTCCCCAAAACCATGAGGGAAATAACTCTCCATTTCTATAAATTACCAAGTCTGTAGTAATCAATTATAGCAACAGGATGAATTAAGACACTTAGGAATTTTTAAAAAACACAGCAACATGAATTTTTTCAAGTAAATTACCATTAATATTTTTTGCTTATATGTATTACATCATTAACAGTAGCACATATACCAAAAATAGCATAAATATACTTAATATGTCTAAAATAGCAATTTAGTGATACAATATATTTTTTTGATGTTAGTGAAAAACACCTACTTACAATTCCTAAAATGAATTATGTTTAGCATTGTGGTTAACGTCCCCAAATACATTCATTTTATGCCACTGAGTATCATTGAGTAGCAATTTTGGAGAAATTATCTTACCTGAAAGGTCAGGATTTATTGTGCTGAAGAGAATCAAATAATTGTTTCCATGGTTCATTTAAAAGTGCATATATGATTCAATTTGGACTGAGGACTTTATGACAGGTTTACATGTCGTATCTTGGAAAGCTTTTCCTTACTCTTATGATAGACAACTTGTGGGGAAAAAACTACTTTATCGTTTCTCCCAAATAGCTCCTTTAGCTTCTGCAGTTCACTAGAGGAGTTGACTTTGACATAGAAAATATGAGTTTGTAAAACAACATAAAGACACTAAATTACTCAGCACAGAATCTTACTCTGACAATGAACTTTGGTATGTGAGGTTCAAGTATTGCTCATTGCATCAGCCAGTGTAGTTTGGATTTCTAACACCAAAGACCATAATACATGGCACCACACAGCTTTCAATTTTACCCTTACTTCTCTATTCCTCATTTATTCTCCTTAGGATATCTACCACTTTCCTTTAACAATTAATTACCAGCTATTCTTCAGACATAACAAAAATATTTTTACTCTAATATGATACCAACTAACCAAATGATAAAGAAACATATTATTTGTGAAAATGACATGTTTTCTGATTTTGTTTCATAATCTCTTTAAATATTTTTGTACATACCACCAGAATATAAACAAAAACAAATAGAAAATATGTCTGATTTTAAAGTAAAAATGAATTGAAAATTATTTTAAAGGACAAACTAACTTATGTGTAGATATGAATAGCAAAATTACAGTTAGTTTATGTACCCAAAAGCAATGAAAGTGTGTAATAATATATTCACAGAGAAATACGTAAAATAATGTGATTAAAACATTATTTTATATGCATATTACACTTATTGACATTTGCAAAATTGTATTTTTCCCAAAGAAAATATCAATAAAATTTAAAAGTTGAAGAATATACAAATAAATAAATGTGTCTATAGGCTATATTCTTTGCTTACAAAGCTGTGAAACTAAATATCAACACAAAAAACATTAAAATATGCTTATTTGAATTTCCCTCATAATCTTTTATATACATGAAAGTTTCGGTAAAATTGCAAACTGATGTGGGATACTGGTACTGTTCTTTGAATACACTATGCATCAGAAGGCTAAAAGTTAGAGAAGAGTAAATGGATCCCTGCATCTAACATAAACACCAGAGGGTCCTGTTGCATAATAACTGCATCAAATGAACAGTGTTGAGAGAGAAAGATTTAACCTTTTTTAGTGAAGTGTATTTATTTCTGATTTTCCTTAGTGATAGTTGACACATCATAGAGTGTGGCACATGTTTGAGAGTTTCTGGAATTATAATTTGTTGGCACCTATCAGGTATACATCCTTGCAATAAAGACCAAAAAAAATCATTTAAATAAATGTTAAAATCATAACTTTACAATTCTGGAAATTTGATCAAATGACATAATTGTTCAGCTTACTAATTAAAAGAAAATAATCTCAGAAGTTTTAGACATGCATATAATCTTATTCATATTATAAGAATAAGTTAAGGTATTATATGAATAAGTTAAGGAGAAATGTTAGAATAAATGCACATTGAGGGATTTCACTTATACACTTTGAACTGGTGGTGAATTAAATGTCAAGCAAATTGCTTCAGAATCAAACTATTGGTTTCCATTACCATCAAGAAAATGAATGGAATTTGTCTGATGAATGGCCTAACCAAGGGTCTCTTACAGAGGAAAGGCAGTATGTCTCTCCTTGACTATCTGTACCTGTCTCTATCCATTTCTTATATTAGTGTTGTTTTCAAGCAAACTTTCCATTGTGTGATGGAAATTTCTCACATTTTTTTTCTGGTGCAGTTTTTTATGGGGAACACAACAAAATTAGCATTTATCTCCACATAAATATAATATGTAACCCCTAAAGAAGAACCAACACTCCAAAGTATTTTACAAAACAGAATAACAGAATATTTTTAATGAACTCACAATTTGCAAATAAATCTAAATGATTGCAATGATATACAATAAAACTGAATGAAATTGAATGAAAAACATTTATAAGACAATTGAATGAAAAACATCTATAAGAATCATCTCTGTCATTCATAGCTCTGTCCCCAAACACATAAACATCTTGATACCACTAACCACACTTGAAATGGCTCTTGATATATCTTCACATTCTCAGTTGCTATCCTTTGTAGATTGTCTTTTCATGTGAATGTCTAACATTGTGTCACCAAATCAAATATTTCAACTGGAATTATGCACTATACTAAATTTATAACCAAGTGTCTTCAGAGAGCAATCTAAATTATTCTACACAGTTTGCAAGATCATTCATCATCTTGATTCTACTCACCTCATGCTCCACCTCTGTATGTGTCAGGATGCACTATACACTTAGCTACATTTATATCTCTGAATATATAATGCTCTTCTCATACATTTACATCATTTAAATGTTGTAATTTTTGCCTGAAATATTTTCTATTGTTTTCTCCCTTGGATCTTTTTTCTTTCTATCAATGTTTTTAATTTTTGGATTATTTAGAGATGAATTTCTTAGCAATTCTTTTCTAATTCCCAAAACTAGTATAATTGTCCTCATAGGTGCTCCCATAGCATATTATATTCCATACAAAATAGCACTTGTCAACTAAAATTTATTTATTTTTCTACTAACCTATAGATCACAGAAGAGTATAGAATTGCTACAGTGTAAATCTAGGATGTTCTGCAAAAGTCCATGTTTTAAAGATTTGGTCCCAAGAGAGATACTACTGGGAGGAGGCAAGATCTCTGGGTATGTGTCATCAAAGAAACTAAGGGATCACAGTGTTTTCCTCTTTCTCTTTTCTTTGCCAACCATGAGGTGAGTGGTTCTGCTCTACCCCATACTTCTGCCCTGATGTGCTGCCTCACCACAGGTCCAGAAACAGTGATTGCAATCAACCATGAACTCAAAATTCCAAAGCTCAGAGCCGAAATTAATTTTTATCTTTATAAGTTGATTATTTCAGCTATATGTCACAGTAAAAGAAAGCTGACTAACAAAGAAACATACATTGAATTCTGCATTATACCCTGCAACTATAAACTCCTAACATGAAAGTAGAAAAAAATTCTATATCAGTTAATAAGCATTTATAAATAGCAAACTTGAAAATCATATAACCTATGATCTTTGCCTCATGCTTAGACATTTTTCTAAGATAATTTCTTTGGAAATTTGAATTCCTTTATATGTTGAATTACCATATGAAAAGTTATATAAAACTTATGAAAACATGCAAGAAAAATAATATTATACAAAGAATTATGATGAAGCAAATGATAAATTCCTTCCCCAAACACCCACACTTGAAGTGTGTATAAATTAATAGATTTTGGCAGGATGCTTTGGTAAAATATTTATGCTTGCATTTCCACCAATTTTGCATAAGTGTGCTCACTTTCTTTTCCATACTAAATATTATGTTTTTACATGGTTTTAATTGAGCTGTAATTGAAATAAAGGAACACTATATTTCAATAGAAATTTGAAGTGAATTGCCTACTAATGAATGTATTCATATATTCCTGTTTCTTGGATTTGTTCATCCATAATTTTCCTATTGAATAATTTGAAATATGCTGGACAAATTTTCTCCTTGATTGTTTATCTTTTTTGTGATAATATCTTCCTTTCTTGGCCACCTTCCTTGATTTTCAATAGGCTTTCTCATTTAACTATGAAAAGCTGCACAATCAGCTAGTGGTTCATGCATCTGATAATTAACTTCTTGCTGGCCATACAATTTCAGTTTTTCCCACAAGATCCTTAATTAACTTCAGCTATATTTCAAGAGTAGTCTCAGGTTTACAAGCAGAGCAACAGAAGACAATTCAGTAGATGTACACATCACTAAAAAAATCTTCCCATGCATTTCCCTTATGATTTTTTAAAAATAAATATTATAGAGAGAAAAATTGTGTTCATTGGTTTGAATAGAGGGAATACAATAATAATTTCACAGAACTTTTCAGCTTGAATTTTCAATCCTTATCTCCATTCATAAAGACTTTTTTACAAATACAAGTATATGTCTGCATCTTAAATAGTAACACCCATTTAAGTTTGTAAATATCAGTTGAGAAAATTGAGAGCTTTTTATTTTTATTATTTACACCATAATTCCCGAGTGTACTGGGGAGTAACAGGGAAGGTACACCTTTCTAGGGTAAGCCCCCAGTGACCCGCCCCCTCCAGTCATGTCACCATCTATCTACGGTTACCACCCGTAGTCCATTCAGCCTAGCCTACACTGACTAGGTTACAGCTCTCACAGTTCAATCATTTCACCTCTAAAAATTTTGTATTGACACAGGAGCTTTAGGGACACCTCATATCCAAACCATAACATGAATAAAGAAGTCTTTTATCTTTAATGATTTTGTAAAATTTTAAAATTTCAAACTGAAATTAACAGGTCAAAGTAATTTATTTTATTCAAGCACTTCATTATGTTTGTGAAAATGTAATTAAATTAGCAAAGAAAGAGACATCCACCCCCTTGAGGGATAATGTCTGCATACTCTAGCATATGCTAACAGATAAGTTTCATTTAGAGAGAGGAGCAAAACTGAAATTAGAATCATATTCTTTTTAGGAAAATATGGTAAATATGTCAGTATGATGACAAATGCTATTTCAAAAATTGATGTAAAATAGTAATGTAATAAGAATACATCAAAAGGTTTATTTGAATAGCAATTAAAAGTATGCACAGCATTATTTTGCACATTGCTGAGCTGTTTTCAATATTGCTTAATAGAGACTAAAGAAGAAAGCCATGAATTAAATTAATGCAGGCAATATTTAAACCAAGATTATGTCTAAACATGTGTGTATCTGTTCAAAAGCCTATCAATTTATTTGTTCTGGCCATTCAGACATTATCTAAGCACATAGACTCAGCCTTCTTGTGTATTTTTAGCTATCTGAATCAGGGCTTCTCTAATACCCTAGTATATAATATCTACAAATGCTGATGCTACTTAGGCTCTTCAGACTGTGACAGTCTTTCCTAGTTTTTTGATGACCTTAACAGTTTTGATAAATAATGATGTATCATTTGGGAGAATGTCTCTAAGATGGGGTTTGTTTAATGTGTTTCTTATGATTAGATTGGTGTTTATGGGTTTTGTGGCAGAAAATCACAGACATAAAATGCCATTCTTATCACATCTTATCAAGGGCACATGGTATCAACATGAGTTATCACTGTGCATTTTAACCTTGATCACCTAGGTAAGCTAGAGTTTGTCATATTTCTATACTGTGAATTTACTCTTTTTTTCTCCTTTTCTCTGGTTCTCTTTGGAAGGAAGTCAGTATGCATAGCTCATATTTATGGGTTGAGGAAAAGTGAGTAGTTATACAAATTACTGGAATGCTGCATCAGAGATTTGTCTGTTCTACAACAGTCTCTACTTACTCATTTGTGCTATTGTGGACTCACTTCTTGAATTGTTTATGATTGGGTCATTTGAAGTCCATTCAGTGGCAGACTGATCCTTTGACATACATAATCATTGAGGATTTCTAAAACATTCTTCATTATCTAGGATACAAATGTTCCAAGCTCATCTTGTATATACCCTGTCCCAGACCAAAAGTCAGCTATTTCTTTAAGGGACCATGGCTTTTATAGACAAGTGATATTAGAAGATAGGATCTGGGCACTAATTGCGTACATGATAAGAGACGATTGCTTCTGTGTTCTCTCAGCTGACAGGAATTATATATATATACATATTTACATACACACACACACACACACACATATATATGTGTGTGTGTGTGTGTGTGTGTGTATATCTGTATTTCACATATTTTTCTGTTTCTCTCTATAAATTTATAAGACTTGCATATTTTCGTACAGATGCCTCTCAACTAATCCTGTAATATTATAGATCATTTCTAGTTTTTATTCTTTTTATGTGAGTATGCTTCTGGGGAATGAACCCAAGGGTGGTCGACATTGAGCTACATCCCCAACTATTTTTATTTTTGTTTTGAGACAGGGTCTCACTAACTTGGCCCAGAAATCACTTAATACTTAACTGTTCCATTTCAGAGATCTGGACTAATGCCTCCAAAGGGAAATTGACCAGCTAAAGTACATAGAGTACAGTGCTTCTCTATAATTCCTTTCACCCATAGTTGCTGTTATTCATCTTCCGAGTTACTTACAGCAACATCGTTTCCTCCATGCTTCCAACCATGTCTTTATGCAGCTTAATATATCATACTTTTTAATCATTGAATATTATTCAATTTCATAAAAGTATCACAATTTATTAATCCATTCTCCATCAAACAACATTTCCATTTGTATAAATTATGAATAAAAATGCTATAAACCATTGTGTGCAGGATTTTGTGTTGACATTAATTTCAAATTGTTTAGGTAAATATCAAGGATCATGACTGCTGTATTCTAAATTAGACACTATTTGAAGATCTTGAAGTAAGAATGATTGAGGATCAATTCAATGATCCAAAATATCAATGCTTTCATTGAGAAATAGTTTGTAACCATTTAACTTCCACTTTAAAAAATGTACTTTATAAACTACTATGACGAGAACAGTAAAAGTCTAGAACTTTTGTCAAAGTTACAAAATTAATATTTATTATTTGTGCAATATACTGCTCGTTTCTAATCTTGGAAAACCATATAGTCTTATATCATCAAATTAAATCTGACAGATTTAAAATCTTATGTTGCAAATTGAGAGCTATTTCTCTTTGTTCTGTGAATCACTATGAGCAGAAGCATCATACCTACTCGAGAATGGTAATGTCTCCTAGGAAAATAAACATCTTTTGTCATGCATTCCAATATTTTGTGTAAATAGTACTTTATTTTAAAAAAATCCATGTTATCTATTTCTTTGGTAACTATCAATTTGATATACAGCTCTTTGGCTTACACAACATCAATCAGCTACAAATTGATGTATATCTGACTCAAATAACTTACAGTACTTAGCCTTGAGAAATAGTTTAACAAGAGTTTGCCTCATACATGAAAAAAAAGGAAGCTTATGTTAAATATATCCGACTTATTTTTAACATCCATTCCATTAATCAAACTTGAGGACTGTATTATTACATTTGGTCAATATTAGCCACAGGGTTCTCAGGTACCATTTTCAACTCCCCAAAATAGTGTGTGATTGTACTCAATTGCAGTTTATAATTATTCCTGTATTTTAGTATTTCTCTTTAAGCTACTTTTAAACTCATTTTACCTTTGTCAAGACAGATGTTATAATTTTGTCCTCAGTAGGTTATTATAGTTATTTATAATGTATTCTAGGCTTCTACAGTTAAATAAATAAATAAATAAACTCTGAAAAAGTGTTTCCATGCAAGTTAATTAAGTCAATATGAGTGCTTCTAAGCAAGTTCCTGTGCTAATGAATATCTCAGCAATTTAAACTGTATTTGAGATAGACAGTCTTCAAGAGTAGATATGTAAGTGATCTAGGGATATAGTTCAGTTGGTAGAGTGCTTTCCTTGCATGTACAAGGCCCTGGATTCAATCCCCAGCACCAAAAAAAAAAAGAAAAAAAAAGACAAGAGTGTAGATACGTAAGAATATTATAATTATCTACAGTCAAAACTATTAGCCACAATGATACATATATAGTGGGAATACCATACACTAGCCAATATTTTGTATAGAAACAAAGTTTCAAAACATAAGGAGAAATCTATAGATAATTATTTATAGTTTAATACTGTCACAATGAGATTAGTTTCTCTTAATTTCTGATAAAGAAATAATCTTGCATGTATACCCAATTTATATCATTACTAAAATAAGTAATAAATAGAAATATATTCTAAAAATATTGACATTTAATATATATATATTTTTTTAAGTAAAGACTTTATCATCCACTAAAACACTTATGATATTTTCACTAATAATCACAAGCAACTAAATTTACTGGGTTCAGTAGCAACTTTTTATGAAACTAATCAGAACTTGTTTTCAGATACAGATTATTTGGTTTAAATGAGTACAACTATTATTAAAATATTTTGAGAAGAGAGAAGGCACAGAGACAAAACTATATAAATACAGTTATCTCATACTAGACAAAGGCATCATAAACACACAGCAGGGAAAAGATAGCCTCTTTGCTGGGAAAACTGGAAATCCACAGGTAGCAGAATAAAATTTAACCCCTATCTCTTACACTGCATAAAATTCAATTCAAAGTGAATCAAAGACCTAGGCATTGGACCAGAACCTTACACATACTATAAGAAAATGTAGGACTAACACTCCATCATTTGGGCTTAGGAACTGACTTCTTCAACAGGACTTCTAAAATACAAGAAGTGAAATCAAGTATCAATAGATGGGATAGTACCAAACTAAAAAACTTCTTCACAGCAAAGGAAACAATCAAGAACATGAAAAGAGAGCCTACAGAATGGGATAAAATCTTTGCTACCTGCATCTTTTAATTTCAAGGATATATAAAGAACTTAGAAAACTTAACACTAAAAAGCAAACAACCCAATCAAGAAATGGGCTAAGGAACTGAATAGACAATTCAGAGATGGAGCAATACAAATTTTATATATATATATATATATATATATATATATATATATATATATATATAATTATAATATAATTATATATGCAATAAATGTTCAACATCGCTAGAAATTATAGAAATACAAATTAAAACTATACTGAGATTTCATCTCACTCTAGTGAGGATGAAAATTAGCAAGAATAAATGTAACAATAAACGAGGATGTGGGGAAAAACGTATACTCATACATAACTGGTTGCACAGCAAATTGGTGCAACCAGTCTAGAAAGTAGTATGGAGATTCCTCAGAAAACTTGGAATAGAACCACATTTGACCCAGTTATCTCACTCCTGGTTATATATCCAAAGGACTTAAAATCAGTACACTAGTGACACAGCCACATTAAAGTTTATAGCAGCTCAATTCACAATAGCCAAGCTATGGAATCAACTTATGTGCCCTTCAACAGAAGAATGGATAAAGAAAATGTGGTATGTATACTGAGTGGAATTTACTCAGACAAAATATGAAATTATGGTATTTTCATTTAAATGGATGGAGCTGGAGACTATAAGCCAATTCCACCACCCCCCCCAAAAAAAAAGTTGAATGTTCTCTCTGATATGTGGATGCTAATACACAATAAGGGGTGGTGTATAGTTCAGTGCATTAGACAAAGGGGAATAAAGGTGGGAGGGAGTATGGGAATGCGAAAGACAGTGAAATAAATCTGATATAACTTTCCTATATTTATATATGAATACACGATTCCACATGTATAGCCAGTGTAACTCCACAAGTACAACCGCAAGACTGGGATCCTAATTAGAATAAGATGTACTCAATGTTTATATAAATATGTCAAAATATACTCTATGAAGAACATATAAAAAATAAGAGTGGACCTTCTAAATTAAAAACAAAAAACAAAATTTGTAATGATATGGTATTTATCTCATTATACCTGACATTATGATTTAGATAAAGATAGCTTTTAGTCAAACTTAAGTACTATTGGAATCAGGAAAATTTTTATTTTTATTTGAGTAATATTTAAATAGCAAATAATTCAATTGGTTGTTTTAATAAAAATATGATTTTTTAAAAGTGAAAGATCAGTATAATGTGACTTATGATATATAGATAAAGCCAAAGTTTTTAATCATAATTTTTCTCTTGAGTATGCAATTTTAGAGACAATTCTAAAGAATTCTTGGACTCAGTACTTCAAGTGACAAAATTAAATAAAACTATTGGTTCTTGACAAATGGGTCCGTATCATCCTATCTTTAAATACAAAACTTTCATTTATTCTTTTATTTACAGCACCAAAAATGTGATGTAGAATATTTTAATTGCAATGTGTTTAATTCCAACATATAACTGAACCTTGGCCACATATTTTGAGGCAATATAATAATTTGCTTGGCAATTCAACTAGTGTTATTGTTTGATTGTGTATTGCTATTAGAAAAAAAATCACCAACAAAATAATTTCTCCTTTGATTTAGAAAAGTTGTTTTCTTGGCTGCAGTTCTATTTTCTATATAAAAATTATTTAATATTTCCTAGAGAAACATACCCTCAGTGGTTTTCAAATGCAAATTATTAAATTCCATTGAAGCATTTTTGTCTTTTAAAATATTGGTTAAAATATCTATGGTGAATTACAGTTTCACAATTAGAACTGCTCAAATTGAGTTGAAAATATCTACTTCATAAATAATGGTTTAGTTTGATTAAAAGCAAAATCATAGTGTTAAATGTGTTATTGCACGTGATTCATCACTTATAATTTTATAATTAAAATATGAGGTAATGATTTTACATTACTAAGAACTTATGTATATATATTTTGATAATCTAAGCATACACATTTAAATAAGTTTTCCAAATGCTTTAAGGTACATTGAAAATGACTAACACATGTTATTATTTTATTAATTTTTTCATTAAAAGTTCAAATTACATTGAATTTTATCTCAAATAAATTAAAGGTTTTCAGGAAAATTATTGTTTCTAAAAATATATTCAACACTATTAAAGTTCTTTCTCTCCCATTAATGCATTCAAAAATACTCACCACAGAAACCCTCAAAATATCTTCCAAACTTTTGTAATAGTTATATTGCTGTTATTTATTTCCATTTAATTTTAAAACAGTCAAATATGGATGTATACACAGCAAACTCTTCAGTACTTAGCAATATTGATAGTGTGGCTGTTATCTATAACTATCTCAAGTAAAATGTATGTATGTAAAATGTAAATGAATGAAGAAAAAGGTTTCTTATTAAAATTGAACTGAAATAGCCCACTATTATAGTATTTTAAGTCAGTTAAATGCAGTGTATGTTAGATATTTTTTGGAACAATTAAACCTGTATGTATACTTAGAAATATAGTGATAATAATTTTTTTCTTGCAATAAGCACATAAATTGTTGCAGTAGATATCTATTTTATTTCCCAAAAATACATATAAGATATGCAGGTAATAGAAACCTTCTTGGAAGTATATTCTTATTGTTTTTATCATTTTTAATTTTAGAATTTTGAATTATTAAATTGCTCTTGGCCCAGTAAGAAGTTCAAACAGTTTAAACAAATATGCTGTCTCCCAGTAAGTAAGTACACAGAATGCATAAATGAAGTCATAAATAAAAAAATATTTCATTTTATATTAATTATTGAATTTGTCTGTCCTGCTCATATTTCTAAAATAACTAAATTGCACATGTTTATTTTATGATGATAAGCAAGAAAAATAAATAATGCATTTAGCTCATTTTAATCTGTCTCTAATCAACATGAGTATAATAATCAGCTTCATATCAGATGTACCTACTTATTTTAGCCTAATGAGTTTAATACTTGAATAGATTTTATAACCATCAACCTATTTAAAGTATATATTTACTCACCCAATATAGATCAATCTATATGTACTTAAATGATTATAAATGTAAATATAAATATAATAAATATAAATATAAATGATAAGAAATATATTTTAATTTTTAAAACTAGCCTTTTTAGGTGACCAAAAACTGAATTTTTTTGTTAATGTTGTAACATTGAAGGAAAAAAATGACAACGTCCATTTTTTAAGTAGCTTTGTAATCAAGATGAATTTTATTATGAAATATTAAGTAATTGGGGTTTATGTCCACACATGTAAACAGAGAGGGAACAATTATCTGTGGAAGAAAAACATAAGTGTACAAATTCCTAGGACATGATAAAAAAATGATAAATAGGGATCCCATTTCTTCTGTTTAATGTGTTCTCAGTGTCATTAACTATCAGAAAAATGTAAGTCAAAACTATAACCCTGTCAGCACCATACCATCGCAGGGGGGTCCTGATGAAGCACAAGGGCAGAAGAAGTGCTAATTCGTGTTCTACATTCCTGAGCCAGGACATCCTTCCATTACCCCTGAACATCAGAACTCCAGTTTTTCTTTATTTTGGATGCTGCAATTCATACTAGTGATCTCCTGGACTCTTTAGCCTCAGATTGAAAGTTGTACCATTAGCTTCCCTGGTTCTGAGGCTTTCAAACTTACATGGAGTTATTCTGCTGACTCCCTGCTTTCTCTACTTTTTAGATGGCCTATCCTTGAACTTTTCTGTTTCCATAAATGTCTGAATCAATATTTCTAATAAATGGCGTATCTATCTATTCATCCATCTAATCTATCCATCCAATCATATATGCGTGTATCACCTATGGCTTCTGTTTCTAGGAATTCTAATTAACATAGGAGGTCATCAGGTTTAGATGAAGTAATGAAGTTGAAGCCCTCAGAAAGGTGTTAGTGTCCTTATGAAAAGCAGAAGGAAAGGAAGAGAGGGTTCTCTTTCTCTCAGGCATGTGAAGACAGAAGAAAGTGGTGGCTGCCTAAAAGTCAGAAAGAGGGCCATCACCAGGAATCACATCCTAGTCTCCAGAATTGGACAAAATAAATGCCCATTGTTTAAGCCAGCCAGACTATAGTATTATATTAAAGGAAAGTCTTAACAGTCTGTATAGCTCAAGTGTGTTTATCCTGTTTTGCTTTATAATTCTCAAAGAGTTGTGAAAATGTTAGGTTGAATATCATTTTCAATAATGAAATGGCAAAATATTTCCATGGATAAAATTTTCTGGCTGCTTCCATTTGTTATATATTATTAATATTATTTTATTCCATATACATTTCCAGATCTCCATGATGTCAGTCATACTTAAAGGCCATGAGAATTTAGCAATACAAAAAGAAAAGGTGATCTTATTTTGATCAAGCTTATATTTTAGTAGGAAACCACTAAGATATAAACACAGAAATATTACTTTATGAAAAGTGCTAAACTGAAAATAAAAGGAGTCAATATAATAAAGTATGATGGGCAGTCTGGCAAAGGCTGTCTGGGGAGGAATAAGCTTAGGTTACCACATGAAAGACCAGATGGCTATAGCTTTGTAAAGACCTGAGGGAAAACCTTCTAATCTCAGGTTTCACATAATCTGGAGTTGCTCATGGAACTTTGAGCCTGATATATATGAAGCACAGTGATTTAGTAGATAAAAATATAAGATAAATTTTAGGGCAGCATGCAGAGGCCAGTTCATATTGAGAATTGTAGCTTTGAGTAAAGAATAGCATCCTACATTTTATTTAGTTGCTGAGTTTTTGACACAAAGGTAATTTGGATTGATTGATGCTTGTTAAAGCTCACACTAACTACTGACAAGAGAGTTTTAGGGAAACAAAAGTGATGGTAAGAATTCTACTTGCATCAGTCCAACTTGGATCATTATAGTTTAGTCCACTGGAATGGTGAAGACAATAGAAAATTTTGCATGTATTTGGTTTATATTTTAGGGATTGACTTGAATGTGGTACCTGGGGATAGATAAAAGAAAATGTGGCCATTATGAAGTCAAACAACAACAAGTGCCAGCAAGGATGTGGGGAAAAGGGTACACTTGTACATTGCTGGTGGGACTGCAAATTGGTGCAGCCAATTTGGAAAGCAGTATGGAGATTTCTTGCAAAGCTGGGAATGGAACCACCATTTGACCCAGTTATTCCCCTTCTTGGTCTATTCCCTAAAGACCTAAATAGAGCATGCTACAGGGACACTGCTACATCGATATTCATAGAAGCACAATTCACAATAGCAAGACTGTGGAATCAACCTAGATGCCCTTCAATAGACGAATGGATAAAAAACGTGGCATTTATACACAATGGAGTATTACTCTGCATTAAAAAATGACAAAATCATAGAATTTGCAGGGAAATGGATGGCATTAGAGCAGATTATGCTAAGTGAAGCTAGCCAATCCCTAAAAAACAAATGCCAAATGTCTTCTTTGATATAAGGAGAGTAACTAAGAACAGAGTAGGGTTGAAGAGCATGAGAAGAAGATTAACATTAAACAGGGATGAGAGGTGGGAGGGAAAGGGAGAGAGAAGGGAAATTGCATGGAAATGAAAGGAGACCCTCAGGGTTATACAAAATTACATACAAGAGGAAGTGAGGGGAAAGGGAAAAATAATACAAGGGGGAGAAATGAATGACAGTAGAGGGGGTAGAGAGAGAAGAGGAGAGGGGAGGGGAGGGGAAGGGAGGGGGATAGTAGAGGATAGGAAAGGCAGCAGAATACAACAGACACTAGTATGGCAATATGTAAATCAATGGATGTGTAACTGATGTGATTCTGCAATCTGTATACGGGGTAGAAATGGGAGTTCATAACCCACTTGAATCAAAGTGTGAAATATGATATATCAAGAACTATGTAATGTTTTGAACAACCAACAATAAAAATTTTAAAAAATCAAAAAAAAAAAGAAAATGTGGCATAGATTTATTGCTCAATAACATTTACAGATAGTCCTCAGTTTATGATGATTTGAATTACGACTTTTTTTTTTTTTTACTTTAGAATGGTGTGAAAGCAATAGATAGTTTTGCCACTTGAGTGTTTATCTTTTCCTGGGATAACAACACATAACACAGTATTCACTTGTGAAGATGTGTCATAACATCTCTCAGGCAGCCTTGCAATCATCAGCATAAGCAACTATACTCTATGGTGCACTAGCAACATTTACTCTGTTGGTAAGCTGTGGTGATCAGTAAGGTAGGTAGTAAATGCTTTTTAACTTACAATAATTAAGCTTATTTGGATATGACATCATCATAATCTTAAACAAGTCATTTATTTTTGAACAAAAGAATAATAAAAGATAAATTATAGGTTTGAGTTTTGACCATTGGAAAAAGATGGTAATGTTTAATGCCATGAAGTATGCTGGAACAGAAAAGTTTTAAAGGTGCTAGCAAATAGAGTTCATTTTTGATGTTATTTTTGGAATGCCTATTAGAATAAGAATGATAAATAATTTATATGGGAATTTGTAGTTCAGGGATGAATTCAGGGTTTAAGTTTGAATACACACACACACACACACACACACACACACCACATGGTTATAACCCTTACAGGTTATATGCCCACCAAGAGGATATAAGACTTGATAGCAGATAAAAATTAACATAGGTGCTACTCTGCATTGTTTAACAGTTTAGGGCCAAACATTAATGCTGTAGAAGAAATAAAGTAGTCTAAGCTCTCATCCATGTTGTTCGTATACTATCAGAGTGGTGATGCTACAGCTAGGACTCCTGATAAGCAGCACACTGACAATTTGGCTATTCCAGAACTTGATTGTACACATTAAAACCTACAAAGCCCATAAGTGGTCCAAATAATTTACAAACTGGTCTTGAATTTAAAAGTTTGCTGACATATCTTATTCCACAATTATGGGAAAGCAAAAGTATTCTCATGAGCATACTTTTAAGTTGCTAAATGAAAAATAATTTTTATGTATCCAATCAATAAGGAAAAATTGTATGTTTGCTAATAAAACTCCATTTCTGTTTCAAATAGGTTCAATGTTTCTTCCTTAAAACCAATATTATATTCAATCTGATGTTTAATCATCAAGGTTCTTCGCTTTCTAATCATAACTATAGTTCATTTCCTAGTCAGTCTTGTTGCCTTAAATGGGGAAAGGTTTAAAACTCATATATTTTTAATATTTACCTTTTAGTTGTAGTTGGACACAATACCTTTTATTTTATTGATTTATATGTGGTGCTGAGGATTGAACCCAGAGCCCTGCACATGCCAGGCAAGCGCTTTACCGCTGAGCCACAACCCCTGCCAAAAAAACTCATAATTTCTAATGCCACAAATGAGGAAATTCATTCATCTTGGTTTTCTGTGTTCATCATGTATAGTATTTCTCTTTTCTTTATTAGAGCATGGTAATTATACATAGTATGTGAGTTCATTTTGAAAAAAAAATTATACATGTAAGAAATTTTATTCAATTGTCATTTTCCTCCACTTTTATCTCCCTTCCTCCCACCTCCTACTTTCCTCCCTCTACTAATCTTCCTTTCTTCTACATATGCATAAAGGGGAGAATCCCTTTGATACCTTTATATATTAATATAACATATTTTTTGTTAAATTCATTCCATTTATATTCCCCTTCCTTCCTCTCTCACTCTTGTTTCCTTCTTCTACTCCATTAATCTTCACTATATCTTATAATACCTGATTCCCTCCCCAACCATCTTCTTTCCTTTGTTTTACTCTAACTTCCACATATGAGAGAGAAAGCATTCAATCTTTGATTTCCTGAGTCTGGCTTATTTCACTTAGTGTGATTTTTCTCATTTTACATTCATTTACCACCAGCAAATACCATTATTTCATTCTTCTTTATGACTGAGTAAAACTCCATTGTGTATATATACCACATTTTCTTAATCCATTCATCTATGGACAGGCTTATGGGCTGATTCTATACTGTGAGTACTGTGAATTGTGCTGCTTTAAACACTGAGGTGGCTGTCTTGCTATAATATGCTGACTTTACAACTTTTGAATAAAACTGATGAGTTGGGTAGCTGGGTTCTATGGTGGTTACATTCCTAGATTTTTGAGGAATTTCCCCACTGCTTTCCAGAGTGGTTGTACTAATTTGCAGTCCCACCAACAATATAAGAGTGTACCTGACTGCTCCCATACTAGCCAGCATTTATTATTATTCATGTTTTTGATAATTGCCTTTATGCCTGGAGTGAAATGAATCAGTGCAGTTTTGATTTGCATTTTCCTAATTGCTGTATTTCTTGGCCACTTGTGTTTCTTCTTTTGAGAAGTTTCTGTTCAGTTTATTTTTTCTCATTTATTGATTGGGCTATTTGTTTTCTTTGGGCATTGAGTGTTTTAGTTCTTTATATATTCTGGATATTAATTATCTGTCAGAGTAATAGCTGGCAAAGATATTGTCCCATTCTGTAGGCTGTCTCTTCACTCTCTTAATCTTTTTCTTTGAAGACTCTTTGTAATTTGATGGTAACCCACTTATTGATTTTTGGTTTCTATTTCTTGAGCTTTAGGGTTCTTGTTTAGGAAGACAGTGCCTGTATCTATATGATAGAGTATTGATCCTATGTTTGCTTCTAGCAGTTGCAAGGTTTCTGTCTAATTTCTAAGTATTTTATTCATTTGGATTTGACTTTTATGGACATTGGAAGACATGGATCTGATTTTATTATTCTGCATATGGATATCCAGTTTTCCCAGCACATTTTTAAAAACAGGTTTTCTTTTCTCCAACATATATTTTTGGCACTTTTGTCAAGTAACACAAGTCTGTAAAAATTTTTGTTTGTCTCTGAGTCTTCCATTTGATTTTATTAGTCTACATGTCTGTTATGATGACAATAGTTTTGGCTACTATAGCTCTTTATTATAAATTTGAAATGGTATTGTGATGACTCCTGTGTCACTTTTCTTGTTCAGAATTATTTTGATTATTCTGGGTCTCATTTTTCCAAATGAAATTTAGGATTGCTTTTTCAGTTCTGTGAAGAACGGCATTG
This sequence comes from Marmota monax, assembly GCF_021218885.2. Lineage (NCBI taxonomy): Eukaryota > Metazoa > Chordata > Mammalia > Rodentia > Sciuridae > Marmota > Marmota monax. The sequence continues at coordinate 155,819 of NW_026694305.1, read as the reverse complement.
ATGTTCTAATTGTGATTCATTGAATGTGTATATTGCTTTTGGTAGTATGGCCATTTTGAATATATAAATTCTGTCTATCCAAGAACTTGGGAGGTCCTTCCATTTTCTGAGTCTTCCTCAATTTCTTTCTTCAGTGTTCTATAATTTTCATAGTAGAGGCCTTTAACCTCCTTGGTTAGATTAGTTCCCAGGAATTTGTTTTATATTGTTTAAGGTATCGGGAAGGGGATGGTTTTCCTGCTTTCTTTCTCTGCTGAATCACTCTCAGAGTATAGAAATGTTATTGTAATATGAGTTTTGATCTTATATCCTGCTACTTTGCTGAATTTATTTATCAGCTCTGAAGTTTCTGATGGAGTTTTATGGGTCTCCTGGAAATGGGATCATGTCATCAGCAAACAGTGATATTTGACTTCTGCTTTTCCAATTTGTATCCTTTTAATTTCATTCTGTTGCCTGATTGTCCTGGCTAGAGTTTTGAGAAATATATGTAGTAAAGATAGTGAGAGTGAGTATTCTTTTCTTTTTCCTTATTTTAAAATAAATGCTTTTGGTTTTTCTCAATTCAGTTTGATGTTGACTATGAGTTTGTCATATATAGCCTTTACAATGGTGAAGTAAGTTTCTTCTATCCTTAGTTTCTTCAATGTTTTTAACATGAATTATTGCTATGTTTTATCAAAGGGTCTTTTCTGCATCTATTGAGATGATCCTATAAGTCTGGTTCTTAATTCTATTAAGTGGTGAAGTACCTCTGTTGATTTGCATATGTTGAACCAGCCTTGCATTTGTGGGATGAAGCCCACTTGATCTTGTTGTATTATTTCCCTCATATTTTTTGAATGTAGTTTTCTAATATTTTATTAAGTATTTTTGCATCTATGTTCATCAAGGGTATTGACTTGTAGTTTTCTTTCCTAAATGGGTCTTTGCCTCATTTTGGTATCAGGTTATACTGACTTTCTAGAATGTGTTTAGGAGTGTTTCTTTCCTTCCAAGTTCCTGGACTAATTTGAGAAAGATTAGGGTTGGTTCTTCTTTAAAGGACAGGTAGAACTTTGTTGAGAATCCATCTAGTCCTGGCCTTTTCTTTGTTGGTAGGTGTTTAATTGCTGTTTAGATTTTCTGTATCTTTCTGTTTAAGTTTGGGCAAGTTGTATGTATTTAGAAATCTGTCAATGTCTTCTAGATTTTGCAGTTTATTGTTGTATAAATTTTCAAATTGATTTCTAATGACCCTCTGGATTTCATAAGTGTCTGTGGTAATATCTCACTTTCATTTCTAATCTTGTTGAAGATTTTCACATCTAATCTCTCTCTTTGGGCTAGTTTGGCTAAGTGTTTATTAATCTCACTTACCATTGAATGAACCAACTCTGTTGCATTGATCCTATGTATTTTTTTATTATTCTAAAATTAATTAATTTTGGATCTAATTATTATTAAGTATTTTTGCATCTATGTTCATCAAGGGTATTGGCTTGTAGTTTTCTTTGGAGTTATTTTGTTTTTCTATATCTAAAGTGCTGAGTTGGAGAATCAACTTATTTATTTGGGATCTATATTAAAAACTGATATTTAATTAAATAATGTAAATACATAGCTCTTAAAATCATAAGTGCAATCTTATATCTGCAAATGGACACTATTTCTTGGAGTGATATCACCAAGAACACCATATTTTAAACCATGCTCTACAGAGAATTAGTGAACATTGATATCACTAGATGATGAACTGATTAAGAGGAAATCTAACTCAGATACAAAATATAGTCCACACAAAAGTTAAAAAAATAAACATGATAAGTTACTGTGACAAAAGTAGAAATTGGTCTCTGGTTGGGAAAAGATGCCACAGAATATTTAGTATACCTACCTAAAGCTTGGAAATCCAAAAGGCAATCAAAGAAGTGTGAATATCTGAATTAATCTGGGACCCCAGGAGAGGAAGACTAAGACTTTAGCACTTATCTTGCCATTCAGCCAGAGGAGACAGCAAAGATTGTTTTAGTCTTCAAATTGCAATCTAACAATTGGTGGGAGGTGGGGTAAACAAGTTCAATATTCCATTCTCCCAGGACTATAAACAGAATGCTAAGTCCCACTGAAAGTAACTGGTGAAGAAGCCCCAAGAGTACAATTCAGGAAAGCTGGATAAGAATTGTTGATGGCTAAGAATAGTTTTTTTTTTCTTTGGGGGTGGGGCTGACTTCTGTATGTTCTGGCACCTGAGACCCATACAGAGTCCCTTCCCCATACAGAGACATCTAGTTTCCTGTGGATAAACTGGTGAACTTGACACTGCCAGCAATGGGGATTGATTTGGAGTCCCATAAACAATAAGAATAACTGAGTCAGCCACAGTGACATACACAGTTTCACATGGAAGCTGAAGCAGGAGGATTAGAGTTGGAAGCCAGTCTGTGCAACTTAGAGAGACCCAGTCTCAAATTATTTTTTTTAAAAAAGGACTGAGGCTTGGCCATGAGTTAAGTCTCTAGTACCTATTAATCATCATAATCACAATAATAATAATAACAATTATAAGTACTCTCCATCCCCCTATTTAGCTCAAGAGATAACACAATGGTTATTAAGAGGCACTCTACCACCACACGATTATCCAGAGTAGCCTCTTTGTCCCCAGAGGTCTGAAATTTCTTTCTTCCTCCAGAGTCAGCAGGTTATTAACCAAGTGGCACCCATGAGAGGCACTGTGCCACAAGATGGCTTACCCAAAGCATCATTGTTCCTGTGAGCAGAAGCCCCAGGGTTACAAATCAGGAAAACTGGATAAGAACTGTTGATGGGAATCCCACATAACTAGTTTATTTTTCTTTGGGGTGGTGGTGAATTCTGTATGCTCTGGCACCTGAGACACATACAGAGTCCCTTCCCCATACAGAGACATCCAGGTTCCTTTGGGAGCATAAAGACTCAAACCTCAGCAAGTATGCAGCTGAGGGGTGTGCTTTATTCTCTGCATGCATGGAACATTCTATCCCAATAAGTGCTTAACTAAAGAAACACTTATGTCTTTGTAGATTTCAGAAACCTCTTCTACATCAATAAACAGTGCGTGGTCCACATAGAGAAAGCATTCTTCACCTCAGATAGGGTCAACAGAGAAAAACAGGAAAACAGAAATATCAAGAAAACAAAACAGACCAAATTCATACTACAAATGCTCTGAATCTCACACTTCATTAGCACCACAGTGACCCAAAGTAGTTCAAGACCTGCTTGCTAAACTGAAATGGCTGACTGACTGCCTAAATAAGATTTAATTAGGACATACAATCTCATAACATAATAGACAAATACACATGGTCCATTAAAAAATCAACACATACCATCAATCAGGAAATCACACTTTAAATCAGAAGAGCTATTCAACTGACCCCAACATCAATGAAAATCCATTTGTGGATATATCTGACAAAAATTTTAAAGTGATTATAATATAAATACTTCACAATTATAAATTATTTAAAAAACTCACAACAACAATAATTATAAACAAACAAACGCAGAGAAGCAATATTAGACAGATTTCAAGGATATAACAGGGAGAAATAATTCATGGGCCAGAAGGAAGTTGTTCAGTTTGCAAGTGCTAAAAGGAAAGCAATGTCAATCATCCAATCTACATCTGTGAAACTACTTTTTAAAAATAAAAATGGCAATTTTTTTTTTAGTTGAAGGAAAACAAAAATAATCTCTCATGAGTCAATGTGTTCTTAAAGAATGTCTAAAGGGAGTTAGTCAAACAGAAAGTAAAAACATCTTGGATCATTAGGAAGGATAAAAGAATAATATAAGCATATTCTACATTCAAGAGAATGTCTTCATTAATGAAAAAAATGTATTTGGTGATAGAAACAAAAGTTACAGCATTACCTGATAATCAAGATAATGAGAGTTAAAAGTAGAAAAAGTGCCAGGCACAGTGACACACACCTGTAATTTCAGTGGCTCAGGAGGTTGAGGCACAAGGATGGTGAGTTCAAAGCTAGCCTCAGTAATAGGTAGGCAAAAAGCAACTCAGTGAGATCCTGTCTCTAAATAAAATACAAGATAGGGCTCAGGATGTGGCTCAGTGGTTGAGTGCCCCTGAGTTCAATCCCTAGTAGCAAAAAACTAAATAAAATTAGAAAAATAAAGATATGAAGAAAAGTCGTTTCTACACCTTATTAAAAGTGATAGAATTTTTATAGCAAAGGACAAGCCACATAATTTGCATTGTTTTGCTTATTAAATAACTATGAAACTATGCAAAATGTTAAAAGTCATATAAATTTGTCAAATGGAATCTTAAAAAATAACAAACAATAAAATGTGAACTCTATACATGAATAATTACCTTAAATTCAAATGTCTAGACCAATAAAAAAGCAAGAACTTGTCAGAATGAATTTAAAAATGTGACCAATTATGTGCTGTTTACCAGAAATCACTTCAAATTCAATCATAAATTAGGGTGAGTTACTAGAGATAAGATGGATATTATGTAATGTTAAAAGGAATCAAGTCATCAGGAAAACATTACTGGAAAATTCTATGAAATGTTTGAAAAAAATAATCAGATTTTCATAATATTGCCTATAAAATTAAAGACAAAGAAAAATTCAAAACTTATTTTATAAGGATAAAATATGTATACCTTAACAACAAAACCTCATAAAGACAGTACATGAAAAAAGAAAAAGAAAAAAATATATAGAATATTATTTTTCAATGAACTTAGATAAAAAATGAAATGTTAAGAAATCAAAATTCAGCATTGTATGAAATTTTAATAATAAAACATGACCAACAGGGATATATTTCAGGTATATAAAACTGATTCAACATTAAAATAGCAGTTCAGGCAATTTAATATATTAATGTTCTATTGGTGCTGTGGCAAAATACTAAAGTGCATGGAAATTTGCACAGAATAAGTTTACTATCTCATAGCTCTGTCAGAAGTTTGACACCGGTCTTATTGGCTAAACTTAAGGTGTTGCAGGTTTGCATCCATTTCTAGGCTACGGGATATAATCCATTCACTTGCTTTTTATGGTTTCTAGAGGCTGCCTGCATAGCTTAGATAATGACCACCTTCTTCCATGGAAGCCAGCAATAACAGAATAAGTCCTTCTTGTGTGACCTTTCTCTAGCTCTCTTTCTACTTCCTACTTCCACATCTGTTTTAGTCAGCTTTTTCATTGCTATGACTAAAAGAACCCAACCAGAACTTTTGAGGGTTCATTTGGGGGCTCATGGTTTCAGAGGTTTCAACCCATCAATAGCAGGCTCCATTCTTCAGGGTTTGAGATAAAGTAGGATATCATGGCGGAAGAGTGTGATGGAGGGAACCAGCTTACAGGATGATCAGAAAGCAGAGCAAGAGGTCTCAACTTGCCAGATACAAATATATACTCCAAAGCCATGTTCCCATTTCACACCATGTCTAGCCACATCCTACCACTTTAGTTTTTCAATCTGTTAATGCCTACCGGGGGATTAAATCACTGATTGTGTTAAGACTCTCGAAACCCAAACATTTCTCCTCTGAACCTTCTTGTATTGTCTCACAGGTGAGCTTTGGGAGGACACCTCACATCTGAAACATAACATTCTGTCCCTGGCTCCAAGAAGTTCACAACTATTTCATAATGCAAAATACTTTTTGTCCATTTCCAAGAGTCCCCATAGTCTCAACAGTTCCAAGATTGCTCAAAGTTTAAGTCCAAAATCTTCTCTGAGCCTCAAGGGAATCTCACATTGTGAGCGCCTATCAAATTAAAAGTAACGGGACAATTATTCAATATAGAAAAGTACACAGTAAACACTTCCATTCACAAAAACCAGGGACATAGATAAAAGGAATGGGACCAAAGCAAAATCGAAATCCATCTGGATATGATGTCCTCTCTAAAGGGCTTCTGTACATCTCCCCTGTACATTATTGGCTGTTGGCTTGTCCCTGCTCAATTAATGCAACTTTCCTAGGAAGATGTCTCACATTACTGATATTTCTTAATCTAAGGGATCTCCACTGCACCTTCAGCTTCCTCCTGAAATCTCCACACCTTGCCTCCTCAAGGAGTGTCCACAGGGACTCCAATGCTGCTGCACTTTAACTGACTTCCAAAGCCTTCCTCTAAAATCTTGGTGGAAACCACCATGGTCCTCTAACTCCAGTATCCTTTATTCTGCAGAAGCAGTACCACGTGGTTGATGCCAAGGTCTGCCTCCATCTTGAGCAATAACCAAGCCTCCAGGAAACCTGGCAGCAGCATTCTCTAAGTGCCTGGGTGTCTGAGCACATTGAAAAAAAAAAAAAACTTCTTATGCCCCCTTTTTCAAGAAGGATTTCCCACTGGACTCTTCTCAAGAGAAGAAGGACTCTTCTCAAGAAAATTTTCACTTTTAATCCCTTGAGCCTGATATGGATGTGATCTTGCCAGCTAATGATATACTCTCAATCCATCTTTTGTATCATCTCAAGCAAAATCTAACAAATATAATTCAGAATAGATGCTATGTCTTAAGATCAACTAATTACCAAACTTAATTCCATCTGCAAACTGAATCCTCCTTTAATGGAAGTAATAGTATCTTTAACAACCGCAACTTTCTTAGCCCCAGTTTTACTCCTGCGTTTCAAGTTCGAGTTTTTCAAAATTTTCTGCTCTGTTTTTGGCTCCTGAATATCATAATAAATTTGGCTAAAAGACACCAGCAATATCCATGAAACTGCCTGAATGCTATTCTGCAAAATTTCTCACACCAAATTAAAAAGACCATCACTTTTAAATCAGCTTCACAGAAAGTCTCAGGACATGGGCAAAAGGCAGACAACTTCTCAGTCAAAACAAAACACGAATTACCAAACTTAATTCCATCTGCAAACTGTATCCTCCTTTTCTATGTAATAGTATCACAGAGTGAAATAATTATTACATGGACATGGAAAAGGAGAGTGTGTGTGCTTGGGGACATCTTTCTGTTTATCACATGCTCCATATATATGGAGTAAAGAAGGAAAGTCACACGATCTTATCAACTATTAAAAATATCTTGCACAAACTAGTTCCCATTCATGATAAAAACTGTCAGGAAAACAGAAATAAATGGAAATTGCTTCAACTCAATAAATAACTCCTACAAAATACCTAAAGTTAACATTCTAAATGGTGAAAGACTGAAATTTTCCCCATAAGAAGGAAGAGAAGAGTATCTGCTTCCACAACTGTTATTCAACAGCTCACTGCAAATTTTATTCAGTGTAATAAGACAAAAAAAATTAACATTCTTTGAGACAATAAGGAAATAAACTGCTCCTGTTTGTTGCTGAGAGAATTCATAATTATCTTTGGAGAAAATTACAAGGATCTAAAAATGTCTGTTTAGTAACTATTCAAAAAACTACATTTGATAATACTATTGTGCCAAAGAAAAGGAAATGTTTAGAAATAAAATGTGAACAGGATCTATTCAATGGTAATTCCTTAATGCTGATGAAAGAAGTAAAAAAAAACTAAAACAAATAGAAAGATGTGTTGTGCCCCTAAAGACTTATGGTAGAATGTCACTATCCATAAATTCTTACATATATGTATAATTTATAATTTATATTTAAACCATTTATAATTTATACTTATACATTTTTATGCAATTCTTTGAAAAAATTCAGTATTTTTTTTCTTTTGAACATAGACAAGCTTATTCTAAAAATATTACATGGAGAGTCAAACATCCTTGCACAGCTATGACAGTCTTGAGAGACATTAACAAATGGAAAAATTGCTGCACTGGTTAGCAGGGCTTATTATAATATCTACAATGGTCAATAGAGTGCATTATTGAAAGAGCCATAGACACATGTTTACATATAAACCAAACACGGAACTACAACTGGTTTACCACATATGCGCTCAAGTGATTTTTTGATGAAGTTGCACTCACTAGGTTTAGGATCACCTTGACACTAAATGGTTTTGGAACAATTGGACCTCCATGAAAGAAGGCAGAAAAAAGCTTAATCAAAACTTCACACTTTGTACAAAACTCAACTTAAAAAAATCAATCCCAGAATTAAGATAAAATATTTAACTATAACATTTTTAGAAAAAGTGACTTAGGAGAAAACTCATTGTAATCTAGATTTGTGCAAAATATTTCTAGACTTAACAGGAAAAATAAAATTTTTAAATAAAATTTTGGTGAATTGTGTCTCATATAACTTAAAAAATATTTGTTTTGTGAAAGATGAAAAATAATAAAATAAAATGGCAAAAATATTTACAATGTACATATCTGAGAAAGGTTATGCATTTAGAATAAAGAAGCCTCAATTTTTTAAAATAACAATGAGAGCAAACAATTGAATTTCAATGAAGAGTGTATTCTAACTGAAATAAGTTCACAAAGATTTAAAATATTATTAGCTATGAGGAAAATGCAAATTAATATATTTCCATAACAGATCACAAACCTATTAAAATGACTAAAAGTTAAAATAATGTCAACATCAAATAATGCAAAGGATGTAGAGAAAAGTTCAATAATACATTATTGATAAGAATATAAAATGGTAGAGCTACTCAGGAAAACAGTTTGCCTGTGATAAAACTAAGAAAATCATTATCATACATACCAGCCATTGTATCCTAGTGAAAATAGATAAATTGAAATCTGTTCAATAGCTTTCATAACAGTTTTTAAATAACTACAATCTAAAAACAGCAATAAAAAGAGGACACTATTAGTCACACAATGACTTGGATCTCTAGGGAAATGTTTAGTAAAAAAAAAATAGTAATAAAACAGCTGAGCCAAACACTTTTACATAGTATATGATTCCAATTACATCCTTTTAGATGTCATGGATTTTTAAAAAATGGAGAAGAGATCATTGTTTTGCAGAGGTTGAATATGGAAGTGGAATGGAGATAGGTTTGTGTGCAACAGTGAACATATAAGATACTTGTGATGGAAATCTTCTATATTTTTTCAGTGGTAGTTATACAATCAAAGTAAAATTTACATTAAAATTCAGATAAAAATTGGCTTATTCAAATAACTAGGGCTAGGGATGTAGCTCAGAGGTACAGAATGAGGGCCCTGGGTTCAATCTCCAATACCAATACAAACTAGTGTGGGTCGTAAGGGACTAAGAACACTCATGTGTGTGAATTGCACTAAAAAGGGAGAATGAAGTGAGATTTCAGAACCTGGTCGAAGATAAATCATGGTATTGTTTATGGTTATGCATTTGAATTTAGGTGGAAATGCATTGTAAGATTATAAGGTAAAAATTTATATCATTTTGTTTACAACTTAATTAAATCATTCATGGTTTGGGGGGAGGAGAACAGGAGAAGAAGAAGACAGTGGGGGATATAGTTATGATAAAATTTTGGATGTTGTGAAAGTTAACAATAGCCTACATGAAATGATAATAAAATGATAATAGTATATGGATTGGATTAATCCACATATTGGATTAATCATATATATATATATATATATATATATATATATATATATATATATATATATATACAGAGAGAGAGAGAGAGAGAGAGAGAGAGAGATGTCTTGTTAATGTATTTGAATGTACATAAGGAAATCTTTTATAAAATATTCCTTGGATAACTAGATTTAGTAATATGATAAATAATGGTGACATTAATTAATTTGAAAAAGGAAAACTGAATTGGTATAACTAATTCATTCTTGAATAGATAATATATTTATGTACATGTACTCAAAATTGATGACTGATCAATTTTCCCTTGTCTTATTTTCCAGTGGATTTTTAATTATCATGGGTCAAATATTAATTTGTAGTAAATATTAAACTATTGGTTCAGATATAATATTAATATTTATTAGCCATAATTAAATCTAATGATGTTTTTTAAAGCCTGACATAAAATTCTCAATTCTCTTGGGGCTGGGAATGTGGCTCAAGTGGTAGCATGCTTGCCTGGCAGGCATGTGGCCGGAGTTCGATCCTCAGCACCACATACAAACAAAGATGTTGTGTCTGCCGAAAACTAAAAAATAAATATTAAAATTCTCTCTCTCTCTCTTTAAAAAAATACCATTAAAAAATTCTCAATTCTCTCATAATATAATTACACATTTAAGTTATATGTAAATTCATATAATTTATGTATCTAGAAATGATATCTAGAGACAGTCCTGAAAATGACCAATTGTTTGTCTCATTTGTTATTCTAATAATTATCTAGAGAGTAACTGCTAATGCTGGCTTTACAGTAAGTGTTAAGTATTTAAAGATGCTTTCTTCCTCAAAGATTTCACTATTTGAAATGCAATGATTATAATTAGTTATGAGTCAATATCTCTAAACTTGTACAGATGAAATAGACACCTAATATACACTTCTACCTTTTAGCACAAACACTGTAAGTCAGAAACTAGAAAACATAACTACAAAAGCAAGACTGAAACATTAATGAAAATCAATGACAAAAGTTATGTCAATAACAAAAATAAGCAAAAAATAATTAATAGCTACTTAAAAAATAAAACCTGCTACATTAAAACTTTCTTGGCCAGAAAATATGTTTAAAATATTAAAAACAGTGACAAATTTCAGTGCATGAGATAGTCTATCAAGGTATTTTGGGGAAATTAGAAATCAAATAAGTAAATTATATAGTACAGAAAAAGAAATTGTAGAATTTTCCATAGTTAAAATAACCTTCTAAAATTCTAAGATATCTCAAATTTAAAGTGAAGCTGATCAGAGACTACAGGTAGATATTGTATTGATTCTATTCTCTACCTTTGTGCAGACATGAGTAAGGTACATTGTGCCATGGCCACTGGCAGAATACATTTGCACATAAACTAACAAAATTAAAATGTGAATGTGTTCATCTTCAATGGCATCTAGCAAAATGTCATCACTAGTTCTGAAATCTCAGATATTAGTTACTTAATAGACAGTGACCTCCATCAGGTTGTAAAATCATTCATACTCATGAAATAAATTACTTTTATCATTTAATTTTAAATGTTCTTCTCAATATGTTCCTTCTATGCATATATTCAAATTAAGCAAAGAAAAAAAAACATTTTCAATTGTAGATTTCCCCCCTATTTTACTAGTGTGACGACTTGTTTTTTTTTTTCTATTTTAATAACTGAAACCATTAAACTGGTCTTAACATATAAAACACATCAGTAATAGGTTATTGGATTTCATTGAACCTTCAGGCAAAAGATATAATAGCCTTCTGCCTCAGTTTTCTAATTTCAGCTCTTGAAATAATAACACATGCTACATAAACATAATACCAGATTTAATTTTAAGTCTCTAATCAGCGATATGTCTGAAGAGGGAATTTATTTTCTATGACTACATCTACATCACAATATACTACAAAGAAAATTTGATATATTTGAGCTATTGTATCAATCACTGATTATTTCCATATCTTGAATGAGGTAATTTACATAGCTGCAAAATATTTGTGAATATTAATTGTGGTACAAGATTCTAAAATTGTAATGAATCTCTAATTTTTATCCAGTGCTAATAAATAAACAAATTCATACATAAAATTACAGCAATATTAAGCAATGGTTTGGAGATTGTAACATTTTTAATATTTTAAATAAGTGCCTTTTTATATTTACCTTATCCCAAATTAGCTTTTACCTATATTACTGAGATAAATCTTGAATCACTTCTAAGCATACTGGCATTTTACATGCAACATGATTCAAGAATGTTCCTAGTAATAGAAATAAAAGTAAAATTTCTCATCTAAACTACATAATAAAGAAGGAAAAATGGAACACCTGATATTCAAGAGCTGATCAGGTACTTCAACTAGATATTGACACTCTGCCAATGTCTACCTGTGAAGGTAATTTCACAGAGCATCAATATCTGCGAAGACCATTTATGACCATGCTAGATCAGATGAAAACTAGATAAGCATTTTCTGAAACACAAAATAGCAGACATCTCTCATAGATAATATGAATGAATAAAATTTTAATTAAGTATAGTTTAGTTTCTGTATACCTTCAACAAAAAGTCAATACTTTTTATATTCACTTACATTTGGATATAAATCTTGACACATATTTTTATTTAGTCACACAAAAATGACTTATTTAATTCTTTCATATGATAATTTATCTGTTTTCCAGTATTATAAAGAAATATTTAAAATAGTCTTTGTAAGTTAGAAGCTTATTGAGCTCAAAAATCATGTGTAATTTTTATGCATAGTCAGCTGGGGAATGCTTTCATTGGTGTAGAACAAGTTGTAACTGAACACTTGAACTTATTCTTAGAGAAACATGAACTGGTTGATTCAATAACCCACTTAATGGCAAATGCATAAAAGACAACTACATAAAAGTACATGAACAAATACGAAATTGCATAATATAATTTATTGACATAAAGTGGAAGAAAATAATTAGGGGAGGAAACTATGAAAATAGTTTTTGGCCAAAAAGAAAAGAAAAAGAAAAACAGAAAAAATATATGGAATATAATATGATAACTTCAGAACACTGAATACACATACCTAACTGATCCACATCACTGGTTCATTTTATTTTCAAGAAAAGTCTTATATCATTTATGTTGCTTAAAATTTAGATTAGTAATTTCAAATCACTAGCTAGACTTGATAAAAATATCAAGTTATAAATATGAGGAAGAAAATATTGACCTATTGTGATCCATCAGGATATTTAAAGTAAATATTTAATCCAAAGAATTATGTAAGAAAAGCAATAGACAGGTGAATGATTAGAGGCAATGATAAAAATTTATTGGGTGTTTTAGTTTAATTTCTTCCTCAATTAATAAAAGTATAGATGAATAAAAAGGACATTAAAATAAAAAAAGTTAAACTCATAATACAAATAAAGGAATGGTTTATTAACACAGTTGTTATGAAAGCCCATAGTAATGACAGTTTGTTTCATGTGATTCTCATTTCCTAAACAGCCAATAGTTTTAGAAATTATATATATATATATATATATATATATATATATATATATCAGACCATTTACTGCTAGAAAACAAAGTTCAATATTTGTGCTCTGCCTTAAGCAGTTATTTTTGCTCTGACTTCATACTGAAATAATAATAAAAATAAACACATATAACACAAACACATACAAACGCAAACTGATGCAAATATATATGCATATTTATTTATACCTTTCATGGATAAGGGAATGCTGCTACTTATACCCCAGGCTTCAATAACAAAGCAAAATATGCAAATTGTGAAGAATGTTTTTCATCCTTAGGGATTATCCTCAGTGAAATATATAAGGTATCCTTACTGCTTTTTAATTTTAGTATAAAATTTTAGCGGTTTTGTAATCAAACATGTTTTCATGTTTTTTAAACTACATTGTTTACATTTCAAAAATTGCAGTGCTAACTTCTGTATTTCCATTTCTCCAGCAAACAATGCTAGTTAAGTTAATTTTATCCCTGTTGTGAAAATGGCCCATATTTGAAATCATCACATGCAATACAATAACAGAGCATTATATAAAGACCAGTCAAGAAATCACATGGTTGAAGGCAATCAATAATATTCTAAAGGTGATTTTTTTGACATGAAAAAATACATTTTCCTAATTTTAATTTTTTTTAAATTTGTATTTCAACTGATATAATGGAAAAGCTGAAATTTTAAAATAGGACTTTAAATTTATAGCTAGTATCCTACATGTAGCTATTTTTTATCTAATGCTCAAAATTGATAATAGGTATATTATTTATGTTTTGTTTTTTTGGTACTAGGGATTGAACCCAGGGGCACTATATTTATGTTATTAAGTGAGGAATTTCCAGATTACTTCTAAGTTCATAATGTTGAAACTAAGGGAGAAATTAATAATACCTGTAAACCCTATGTCATTGTTTTGGTAATTTTCATATTTTTCCCTATGCACATCTTGTTCTGTGATACCTAAGAAATGTCTGTACCTTCTTCTTAGTTCTAATAATATTTGTCTTGGCAAGGTCTAATCTAATGGGATTAAAATATGAAAATCCTGAAAACACTTTATTCATCAACCACAAACTCTATCCTCTGCCCACAGGAAAGTAATTAATAGCTCAGGTCACCCTTTCTTCTTCTCAATATCCTGCAGATTCAACTATTGGCTGCAGGAGCCCAGCTCTTTCAATTGCCTCTGAAATGAACACACAATTCATAGTCCACAACCTACCATAGACAGGCACACCACTGAAATTTGTCAAAGCAGAGAAAAGGGAGAAAGGAAGGTGACCAATTTTTAATGTTAATTGAACATTGAATTTAATATGGAATAAAAATCTCTTAAAATATTTAATCAATTTTTGTTGTTTTAGGTCCTAATGTTTGTTAGCCTTCTGAGTGGTGAGGGATAACAGTGCAGCCTGGGCTACTGATGGGGCATTCCACGGTTTTGTTCATGGAGTAGAGAAAGAAAGTTGTTATATTTATTTATAATATGTTTGTCCTACAGACTTAACTGGTAGAGACTGTGTAATAATTCATTTTTACGGGCATCAGACATTTCAAGCTATCTTAGAGCTTCAAACTTACCCTATCTAAACTACTTAATATATAACTTTTCTTATGGTCCAGAAATGTCAATACACTTTAATTTTCTAATTTCTCTGTATAAATTTTTACCCTTCTACTAACCTATAGTACTTTTAATTTTCATGTTTGTAAGTAAGCAGCACCAAAATTATCTGTAATGCCACAAATTTGTACTTATTCATCTAGCAGTCATGTTACTCTTAATAAGAAATGGAAAAATTGATATATTAGACCATTGTATTTTATATAGTTTAAAAATCACTCTAAGGTATAATGTATTACAATATAGATTTTATACACATTTAAATAAGTTACATTACTTTTACATCTGTTCAGTTATAATTATATCCATATGTCACTCAGGGATTATTGAATTACTAATGCTTATTTTATAAAAATAGTCATTACTAATTATTGGTAATTTATAATTAGTAAATTACTAATTTATTTTGATAAAATAAAAGAGGCACCATTTAGATGGTAGAGTCCAGCATATATTTAGATTTTGGTTCTAAATAAGTCACCCACTATGAGATGTACTTATGACATCTGTATGTGCTTGAGTCACCTATTGGCCCTCTAGATCACTATTCATCCTTTTGCATAGTCTTCCCTTCCCCCAAGAAAGTAATTCTAAAAATAGATCTTGAAATTGGTTGTTTATTTTTTGAAGGAACTTAGCAATGGGCTCTAAAAAGAGAGAAAACAAAAAAGAAATATAAAAAATCTTCCCCTAACTACAGGTGAACAATCTACCCACAGCCTGGTAAGCAGGAAGCTGCTCCTATCAGATCTCAAAAGTCAGTTGTACCCATGTCTTCTCAACTTTAGTATTAGAGACATCATGGTGGTAGAATGAAATTGGCTGGGGTGGAAGTATTTACACAATTAAAATAAAACATAATATAAATAATAAAAACACTGCAATATCAGGATTTTTTTCCACCTCAGGGAGCCGTTCTACAGTGCATAAAATGGAACTTGGCAAAACTACTCATTGGCAGATAGATATATACTCTTTCTTAAGCATAAAGGGCACTTCTCAATGTTCATACTCACATTTCCCTGGGTTTATTTTCCTAGACTATAGATCTTCTGATGTCATCACTATTGCAAACTTGACACATGATGCCATATGTTAATATAAAGGAATGTGAAATCAAAATCTAAATGCAATAAGCTGATTTTATAAGGATTTTCATCACCTACAAGTAGCTAGTTTGGTAGAATTGTTGAATGACTCAAAGAAGGCTCAATTTGCTCTCTATCATTAACATTTTAAGGGTTGAAATATTTGTAGAATGCAGCATCACCATATCATAAAAACAAAACCAATATTTGATTGGAATTTTTCTGTTGTTAAAAACACACAGGTCCAAGAAACAGTGGATGTCATTGGACTGGATGTAGTTACCAATGGTCCATCTCACCAGTGCAAATAATTATCTACTTTAAGAAATTTGATTCTTATCCTCATACTCTGGGACTCTGTGGATTTGGAATTTCTGGGATCCAAGGGCGAAAATGCTTCAACCAGGGGATCCAGTGAATCAGAAGTGAAAATGGCCTTCTGTCCATTTTAGGCATCTCATGTGCCAAGTCAATGTATGCACAAAATAATAAGATGGTTGAGATAAGAGTAAAAATAATAGGAGGAAAATATAATTTCCTACCATAGCACTCTGTTTTTTTTTTATATCATGTTACTTAAATGTGTACAGTAATTGAATATTCAATATGCATGGAAATTAAAGCTTAAATTGGTTAAAGAATATGCCCCTTGACACTGTTAATATTTGATTTTATGGTAGATTGTTTTGGAGTAAATGTCATGCTTCTTTTTTCAATTTAGTTCCCCATATACAACTGTAATCAAGTATTTTCTTGAAATGCAAATCAAAACTACTCTAACATTTCATGTCTCTCCAGTCAGAATGGCAGTTACCAAGAATGCAAGCAACAATAAATGTTGGCGAGGATGTGGGGGAAAGGCACACTCTTACATTGCTGGTGGCACTGCAAATTGGTGCAACCAATCTGGAAAGCAGTATGGAGATTCCTTAGAAAGCTTGGAATGGAACCACCATTTGACCCAACTATCTCACTCCTTGGTCTATACCCAAAGGACTTGAAAACAGCATACTACAGGGACACAGCCACATCAATGTTTAATAGCAGCACAATTCACAATAGGTAAGCTACGGAACCAATCTAGATGCCCTTCAATAGATGAATGGATAAAAAAAATCTGGCATATATACACAATGGAATATTATTCAACATTAAAAGAGAATAAAATCATGGTATTTGCAGGTAAAGGGATGGAGTTGGAGCATATCATGCTAAGCAAAATAAGGCAATCCTAAAAAAACAAAGGCCAAATGTTCTCTCTGATAAGTGGATGCTGACCCATCCACTGGAGACACTGGATAAATGGAGGAATTTAGGATTGAGCAAGGAGGAACCAGGGAGGGGAGGGGTCATGAGGGTAGGAAAGATGGTAGAATGATATAATACTCTAGATACATGTATGATTGCATGAGTGGTGTGATTCTACATTGTATACAATCAGAGAAGAAAAATATTGTGCTCCATTTGGGTACTATGAATTGAAGAGCATTCTGCCATCGTGTATAACTGATTAGAACAAATTTTTTAAAAAGAATGTGTAAAAATAATGGAACCACTGCTCTTTTTCTAATTTTCAAGTGAAACTTTACTAATTTTATTAATTGACTATAATCTAGGGACAAAAAACACACTAACAAATAAAAACCTGATTTTTTTAGTAGAACATTAACAAATTCTAGCTATGGCCTTTCTACTTTCTGAGACAATGACACATATTTTGAAATATGGATACACTACATTAAATGACATTTATAGATTGAACTATGCTAAAATTATAAAAGAATGCTGCTTAGTTCTTATACACCTGTTTCTGTGTCATAGCATTAGGATTAATGGTGAGGAATGAATTGTGGCCTTATTACATCTATTGTTAACCTGTGGTTCACTGCAACCTAAGCAATCCCTTCCAGTAGCAAGTGCATAATAAAGGTAAAAATAAATAAAGCTTTTCTCAGAGAACTCTCATCTGTTCCTTTCTCACCAGAGTTTTCCTTATCATGCAAGCTTAAAAACTCAATCCTCTATTTTTTAATTATTATAATTATTAAAGTAGCATGCAATTCTGTGAGCTATTTCATTAGCACATAGAAGTGAGGTTCTGACCATCTTGTTACTAGAGGTCTCATATCACAATAGGTCAATGTGAATATTGTTGTCTTGGCCCTGAAATAGATTTGTTAGTTAAAAATCTACTTCCTGAAAATCTCCTTCCTTCCTCATTAATATAAATTATTTAGGGTACATATGTTTATTTAAAGATGTATCCTTTTTTTGCTACAGAATTATTTGTAGAGAGGATTTATGATATTATAGAAATGAGCTATATTTAGCTTAATGCTGTTTAGTTGTTCTTAATAAACTCTTTAGTTTTTCATTTATGACATAAAATTAAACCAAGTTACATTTTCTCTCTTAGGTTGATAGATTACTTGATTACATACAGTACTTGTATAAAATTCATTTTCATATAACTAAGAAGATATCATCTAACAGACCAAAAAAGCAAGAAAAGCTGTGAGAATTAGATTGATTTCTTTGCATAAGTATCCCATAAGACGTTTGTTGGGTTTTAGAATTTCAATGGCAAGGAACAGCAAATACCACATAGAATGTCCTGTTTCTGAGTGTGACTGAGGAATTACAAAGCTTTAACAGAAAGATAACTGAGCAGAGAGAAGACTGTTGGCATGAAGACTAAAGAAGACATTACACCAACAACTTACACTGGATTGAGGAGTCCAAAACATACGTGGAATGTGGTCTTGTTTAACACTATCTGACCATCATATGGATGTTATACTGCTTTCACTTAAGAAACATTTTCAGAAGTACTAAGTTACTTACCCAAAGTAAAAGACTAGTATCAAAGACATGATCTGAATTCAAGTCTTCCTTAGCCACTAGAGGATACTGAGGTGAAAGAAAAGATTAATAAAAAGCCTATCAGATAGCACTGCTTTGACTTAGTGCATTGTTCTCAGCTTTGGTAAACATTTACATGAGAGACAATAAAGCCGAACAGGGCTCTGGCCTTTTCTTGCTTATACGTTTGAGAGTAATAGCTTGAGGAATAAAACCCTCAGGAATTCAAAAAAAGTGGCAGCAAATCTCCCTAACAGGCTGACTCAGGAGGTGCTTTCCTTTGTAATAAACATCTCTCTTTCCTGAAGCATTAGAACTTGTTCCTTGTGGCAGAGCAGCTTCATAAGAACTGAGGTTATGAAATTGCCACTGATCTCTCTCCAAGATAGGAGCATGAAGGTAGTCAAATTTTATAACTCTTGCATTATAAATTAGAGAATAGAAATAGAAACTGTCCAAAATGTACTTTGATGATGCATTCACACATTTTTTTTATTATCACCTCCTATTTGAATTTACAAAAGGAAAAATCTTCAAGGAATATAAAGAAGCCTTTATTTGTAAAAGTTGAACTGAGTTTCTTTTTAATAATTTGCATTTCAAAAATAAATATAAATTATATCAATATGCTATTACATAAATATATTGTATTATTGTTAAGCTGGATAAGGAAGCAGTTTTAAAATAGATACGTGTTTATTTAAACATGCACAGGATTTAAAAGGAACAACAGTCATTTTCCAACTTAATCCAGGGAGTATTTTATAGGGAACTTAGAACAAAAATTGACAGCCAAGTAAAAGTTTTATATTAGGACTTTATACTATTTATAATATATAAATAATAATCAGAGTTTTGCTTTATGGTTGCTTTATAAATTTTAGAATGTATTATTCATAAAATTGAGAGTTTAACATTTAAATAATTTGGAATGTTACATAGTTTTCCTTCTAAAGATAGAGCAGAAAGCTCCATTTAATGTCAAAGAGAATTTTGTAATTTATAATTTTCCCATGAAATTAAGAATCATAATATCTAACAGTCACAGAGAACATACTTATGTCATTTATTATATTATCCACAAGTCAAACTTCTGACACAGGAGATCTTAAAGTTCCTTAGGAAGAATAATGCCCCCTCACCCCCAAAACCACCAGACATTAATCCTTGGAACCATCAATATGTAGCTTTATGTGGCATAGTGAAATTAAGATTGCAAGCAGATGAAAATGAATTTGTTGATCAGCTGCCATTAAAATAAGATTTTCCAGAATTATCCACTTGGGCATATCCTTATTACAGTGGTCCTTAATAGGAAGGGGAGGTTTGAGAGAAAGATGTTTTTTAGTGTGAGAAAGTCCTAACCAACTATCCCTGACCTCAGAACTGAGAATGTGGCCCACCTCTAGAGATCAAAAAAGGCAAGGAAAAAGACTTTATCTTACAATCTCCCTGAAGGAACAAAGCCCTGAAGCGACCTTTTTCTTCTAGTGAGTAAGCCACATGCTAGATAACAGAACTGTCTTAAATTCGCGTTCTTATAAACAACTCAGTTTGCTGTAATTTGTTATCAATGCAATAGAAAACAACTCATTTAGGAAGTGGTGAGGCTGCTAATCCAATATGGACAAACTGAATTCTAATTCCTGTTCTTCATCACTGTAGGGCAGTGACAATACTTGAATAAACATCAAATCAATAAATAACTGAATGATACTTGAAATTTATATAATATAAAAAATACTGGGCCATGCTGTGCTTTTAATTGCTTGTGTGGAATTTTGGTGGACTGAATTTCATGGCTACTTCTGTATCTTCACCTATATGGCAATTGTATACATGCAGATTTGAAATACATATAAATTACAATAGATAATTTTTCACTAGATGAACACTGGCTAAGAAAAACTAGTCATAAAAATAAGTTATTGTTAGGTAGGTTAATCAGGCATGAGCAGGACAAGGGAAGGCAGTGATGCACAAGAATATCAGACATGTATTCAGAAAATCCAGGAGTCACAAAACTGAGATCACAAAATGTCCTATACAGACAAGCTTCTGTAGCAGACAGAAGCTTCTCTAGCAGACAAGCTTCTGGAGAATGGGAGTTTGAAAGTCTGATTAAGGGAGTATAAAAAATTCAGGTAAGAACAAGGGTACCAAAACCCATAGACACTCCAAATTTGTCAGGGTCACAGTGGCCTACTGAGGTGACCCATTCAGTCGGTCCTGAGTGTTTGTACCCTCTATATTTCCTAGTAACATCTTTCTTATTACTCCGTGCTTCTCATTAGAATTCCCTCCAATGGGAAGGCAAGACTAGGTGACTGATTTCAGCTCTGCTGGTGGTGGGGGATCTCCTCATCTGCAAATTAATCACTTTTATTACAGAAACTTCACCATGAATCTTTTCTGGCAATAATAGAATCCTCCTATTTTAGAGTATTGGACAACACTTGAAATAGCATTCTGTTGTCAAAAGAGAAGGCATAAAATAATAGAGCAATAGACTTGATTATAGAATAATTAGGTCTTTCTAGTTACTATGTCTAAAATTTAATCACATTTATTAAAATTTTCAAATAAAAAACCAGAGTCCACAATGCTTTCTAATCTAATTCATTTGTTTTCTCCCTTTGATTCTGTGTGTCAACCCACTCAAAACTTGGCAAACCAAGGGTTAAATTTAGTTGATATTTTTGTGCTTTAAATCATTGAATAAATTTAGAACATATTAGCACTAAAGATAATAATTTGTCTAAGTTTTCAAAACCGTAGATTATTTTAGTCCTTTTGGATAGATTTTTTTTTCCTCATCAAATTTCAAATGACATTTCATAAAAGATGAAAACATTAATGCAAATTAACATAGCTATATCTTTTTCTTGAGGAAATATTAATGCACTGAAGATGACAGAAACAATACATTCATGAAAATGTAAAATATGTATACTTAAATATCTAATATATGTTTTAATAATTAATGTTTTAATAATTCAGATATAAGTTTTTTTAAATTATTTTTAAAAATTTATATATCAGAACAGAATGCATTACAATTCTTATTACAGATATAGAGCATTTTTCATATCTCTGGTTGTATAAAAGTATATTCACACCAATTCATGTCTTCATACATGTACTTTGGATAATAATGTCCATCACATTCCACCATTCTTGCTAACCCCCTTCCCCCTCTCTCCCCTCCCAACTCTCTACCCTATCTAGATTTCATCTATTCCTCCCCATGCTCCCCCTCCTTACCCCACTTTAAATTAGCTTCCTTATATCAGAGAAAACATTCAGCATTTGGTTTTTTGGGATTGGCTAACTTCACTTAGCATTATCTTCTCCAACTCAACCCATTTACCTGCAAATGCCATGATTTTATTTTCTTTAATTTCTGAGTAATATTCCATTGTGTATATATACCACATTTTCTTTGTCCATTCATCTACCGAAAGGCATCTAATTTGATTCCACAGTTTAACTATTGTGAATTGCGCTGCTATAAACATTGATGTGGCTGTGTCCCTGCCTTTGGGTATAGACCGAGGAGTGGGATACCTAGGTAAAATGATGGCTCCATTTTCAGTTTTCGAAGAAATCTCCATACTGCTTTCCATCTTGACTGCACCAATTTGCAGTCCCACCAGCAGTGTATTGGTGTACCTTTTTCCCCACATCCTCGCTAACACTTATTGTTGTTTGTCTTCATCATAGCTGCCATTCTGATTGTAATGAGAATGAAATCTTACAGTAGTTTTGACTTGCATTTCTCTAATTGCTAGCAATGATTAACTTATTTTTGTATATTTATTGATTGATTGTATATCATCTTTGTTCAAGTCCTTGGCCTATGTATTTATTTATTTATTTACTTTAAAATTTGTTTTAATTAGCTACACTTGACAGTACAATGACCTTTTCATATCACATATTGAATCAGATGGGATATAATATCTAATTTTTCTGATTATACAGGTTGCAGAATCACATTGATTATGAATTCACATATATACACACAGTAATAATGTCCCATTTATTGATTGGGTTATTTGGTTTTTTTTTTTTTTTGATGCTTAGTTTTTTTTTTTGAGTTTTTATATACCCTATAGATTAATTCTCTATCTGATGTTTGAGGGGTAAAGATTTGCTCCCAATATGTAGGCTCTCTATGCACCTCCCATATTGTTTCTTTGGCTGAAAAGAAACATTTTAGTTTGAGTCCATCCCATTTAATGATTCTTGATTTTAATTCTTTTGCCAAAATAGTCTTATTAAGGAAGTTTGGGCCTAATCCCACATGATGGGGATTAGGGCCTACTTTTTCTTCTATTAGACTCAAGGTCTCTGGTTTTATTCCTAGGTCATTGATCCATTTTGAGTTGAGTTTTATGAATGGTGAGAGAGAGGGGTTTAATTTCATTTTGTTGCATATGGATTTCCAGTTTTGCCAGCAAAATTTGTTGAAGAGGCTATCTTTTCTCCAATGCATGTTTTTGGTGCCTTTGTTTAACATAAAATAATTATAATTTTGTGGGTTAGTCTCAGTGTCCTCTATTCTGTACATTTGATTTACCAGTCTGTTTTGATGCCAATATCCTGCTGTTTTTGATACTGTTGCTCTGTAATATAGTTTAAGGTCTGGTATAGTGATGCCACCTGCTTCACTCTTCCTCCTAAGAATTGCTTTAGTTATTTTGGGTCTCTTATTTTTCCAGATAAATTTCATGACTGATTTTTCTATTTCTATTAGGAATGTCATTGGGATTTTGATAAGAATTGCATTAAATCTGTATAGTGCTTTTGGTAGTATGGTCATTTTGATAATATTAATTCTGCCTATCCAAGAGCAAGGTAGATCTTTCCATCTTCTAAGGTCTTATTTGATTTCTTTCTTTAGGGTTCTGCAATTTTCATTATATAGATCTTTCATCTCTTTGATTAAATTGATTCCTAAGTATTTTATTTTATTTTATTTTATTTTGAGGCTATTGTAAATGGGGTAGTTTTCCTCATTTCCCTTTCTGAGGATTTGTCACTGATATACAGAAGTGCATTTGATTTATGGGTGTTGATTTTTGTATCCTGCTAGTTTGCTGAAATCATTTACTAGTTCTAGAAGTTCTCTGGTGGAATTTTTTGGGTCTTCTGGGTATAGAATTTTATTTTCAGCAAATAGTGCCAATTTGAGTTCTTTTTTTTTTCCTAAGAGTATATCTTTAATTTCTTTCATCTGTCTAATTGCTCTGACCAGTGTTTCAAGAGCTATGTTAAATAGAAGTGCTGGAAAGAGGGCATCCCTCTCATGTTCCAGATTTTAGAAGGAATGCCCTCAATTTTTCTCAATTTAGAATAATCTTGGCCTGGAGCTTAGCATAGATAGCCTTTATGATGTTGATATATGTTCCTGTTATCTCTAATTTTTCTAGTGTTTTGAATGTGAAGGGGTGCTGTATTTTGTCAAATGCTTTTTTCTGTGTCTATTGAGATGATCATATGATTTTTATCTTTAAGTCTATTGAGATGTGATGAATTACATTTATTGATTTCCAAATGTTGAACTGACCTTGCTTCCCTGGGATGAATCCCACTTGGTGAAAGATCTTTTTTGATGCTTTTGTATTTGAATTGCAGAATTTTATTGAGAATTTTTGCATCTGTGTTCATTAGATATATTGGTCTGAAGTTTTTTTTTTTTATTGTTGTGTTTTTGCCTGGTTTTGAAATCAGGGTGATATTGGCTCAGAGAATGAATTTGGAAGTGCTGCCTCTTTTTCTATTTTCTAAAATAAATTGAAGAATATTGGTATTAGTTCTTCTTTAAAGGTCTTGTAGATCTCAGCTGTGTATCCATCCACTCCTGGGTTTTTCTTTGTTGGTAGAGTTCTGATATGATATTCTATTTTGTTGCTTGAAATTGACCTGTTTTTTGTATATCATCCTGATTCAACTTGGGCAAATTATATAACTCTAGAAGTTTGTCAATGCCTTCAATATTTTCTATTTTATTTGGAGTTCAAATTTTCAAAATAATTTCTAGTTATCTTCTATATTTCTGTAGTGTCTGTCATGATATTTCCCTTTTCATCACACATGTTAGTAATTTGAATTTTCTCTCTCTTCCTCTTCATTAGCATGGCTAAGCATCTGTCATTTTACTTACTTTTTCAAAGAACCAGCTTTTTGTTCTGTCAATTGTTTCAATTATTTCTTTTGTTTCAATTTCATTTATTTCAGCTCTGATTTTAATTATTTCCTGTCTTCTACTGCATTTGGTGTTGATTGACATGTAAGGTTAAATAAGACTTAAATCTCAAATCTTTAATAGTGAATGCTTTTCATAGATGTTAGATTGTTTTAAGAATTTGAGAGACATGAATTGGTATGAACATACTTTATATACAAACAGAAGTATGAAAAATTGTGTTCTATATGTGTAATAGAAATTGTGATGCATTCCGCGTCATGTATTTATAGAATAAAAGAAATTTTTAAAAAAGAATTTGATAGAAAATAACTGATACTGGGAGAATAAGCCAAAATAAAGTGATAGTTTCTTAATTTTTAAGCATTTTGGTTACAATTTCTAAGAAATTAATCTTAAAATGAAATTTTGTCTTGAGATTTTTATTAGAACTTAGTCATTTTGTTCAGAATAGCATTTATGTACAGTTACCTTCACAGTCAGAAGTGTCATTAGGCTGTTAAACAGAATATCTTTTAGATCTTTCTCTGCTTTATCTTTCAGAAGTATGTGGTGATAATATTTTAATGCTGTCTTTTTAAAAGAATTTTTTTCACTTTCTTCTGTGATACACACTTTCTTGTATTTGTCAGGTCACACTTTCCTAACATGGTGACTGTTAAAATCTGTACCTAGATTTAAACTGTTATTCTTGTTCAGGGTCTCCTCGTCTCATTTAATATCAATGCTCTCACCTAAAACTGACACCAAGGGAGCATTTGGCAATAGGTATAGATATTTTTGGTCATTGTTATATGTGATGATGGTTTTGATGGAGCAAGGAGTAGGTTGATTCTATCTGTGTCTAATATTAGAGGTCAATGATTCTCCTAAACTCTTGTAATGAACATGACAACCTCTCCCTCAGGAAAAGAATTATCCATAGCAAAATTCCAACAGTCCTGAGTTTGGGAAATCCTAGTGCCCTGGTCCATAAATTCTTGTAGGCAATCTTATTTTCTTACAAAATTGAATTATAGCCCCTTTTCTGAGCTTATGAAAATTCTACAATATCTGTTTTTTTGAGCCCAAGCCAAAGCATATACATGTCTATTAATATTGTCAATTGAGTTTCACAAACTCTTCATGGCCAATATAAATGTGTAAGCATCATGTGTCTTTCTTTTCCAAATAGACTTCTCTAAATACCCTAATTTATAATACCCTGCCTTCATTAAGAAGTCAGATATTCAAATTCACTAAATTATCCTTAAAAGGAGTTTTTCATTCAAGAAATACAGTTTACTTTATCTCCTAAAGTTTTTACTATGTAAAAATTTTGTGGATGGAACAGGAACAGATGTTGGTGGAACAGGTACCCTTTTGAGTATCCAGGGGAGAATGTGGTTCTTTGACTTTCCCAGCATGAATTCTGCACTCATTCCTTGGTCCATTGGCTCTGTATCACAATGCCTTTTCTCACTCTAATCAGTCACTGCATCACCCACTCTATTCTCAGTGCCCTTGTATTACATTGGGCCTATGGAAATAATCTTGGATAATCATCTCATCTTAAGATCCTTAATTTAATCACAATTATAAAGTCCTTTTTGCTGTGGGGAATGGTGACAAAACCTAAAATCCCAATTACTCAGGAGTATGAGGCAGAGGAGTATTATAAGGCTGAGATGAGCCTATGTTATTTAGCAAGACCTGTCTCAAAAGAATAAATAAAGAGGATAGGAAGTACACCTTGTGATAAAATGCTTTCCTAATGTGTATGAATTAAATCCCCAGTTCCCAAAAAATAAATAATCAAAAATTTATATATTTTTTTGTCATGTAGTATTAAATAGTCACAGATTCCAAAGTTTTGAATATGGATCTTTGAGGCCATTTCCAACTTACTAAGTTAGATTCTTTAATATATGTATTCATGTTAGATAGTTAACAATATGAGGAAAAGAAAATATATAATTATTCATTCCTGTATCCCTACTAGCCATTATAATGTCTAAAATGTATTATCATTTATCAAATAAAAGAGTAAAAGTCATTGATATGAATGAATTCAAATGGCTAAAAGATAAGTGCTGGAACCTAGTAAAATGAGAGAGAAGAGTCAACTTAGATTTTCATTTTTTTACAGCCTAATAATGGAAATGTATCTAAACAGAATTATAACTACAATAGTAATGATTCTTATAACTTGCTTTTGTGATTACTAAATTTAAGTAGATTAGCAGAAATGGAATATCATAACCTAGTGAGAAGATATGATTCAAGTATTTCATACTTTTGTGAACATAGGAAACATTTCATTTTTAATTAAGTTTTTCTTAGCTTATTTTATTTGTAAAGCAGAAATACTGTTTAGTTCTCAAAGACCAATGAAGTGATGTATGCATAGTTTCTTTATAAATTACATTGTGAATGAGTTGAGACATCACCAAATTCCTCTGGAACATGTGTGTGTGTGTGTGTGTGTGTGTGTGTGTGTGTTCAGATACATGCATAAAGTCAATAAGAGATGTTTCTCATTTGGATGATTTCTAGCTTGGTTGTGGAAAATGTATTATTTTCAGAAAAATATGTACTGTTCAAAACAGTAATTTCAGTACATCTGGTACATTTATAGAAAACATCTATGTATCACTATGCTGCAATTACATTTGTTAATGGCTAGCAGCAAATTATCAATGAATATCTAAACACACACAAAAACACACATGTGCATGGACACACACACACACAAATCAATTCCATTTGCAGACTATGAGATTCAGTTACATATTTGCCCATCAAATTATCTGGGATCCTGAATTATCTTCCATATTTCCATTGGGACTTATTATAGGACTCAACCATTTCACTCAATAGCTTTTTCATATATTTTTAAGAATTATTTTGTGTTGCACCAGTGACAAAATCAGGTTATAAGTGAAATAATTATAATTCGGGAAGAAGGTCTTTTATGTCTATAGTGTTAAAGTACATATAAAATTTTTAAAACATGCCTCTTTCAGTGCTTTGGATGGTTTGGATATCTCCATGCATATTACTTAATTGTTTTCTGGATGTGCTTCTGTTTCTTTGTTCTTTAGTTGGGTCAATTACTAATTATATAATTATATTCTGTATAACATATTTAAGACTATAAATTATATAACCAATTTCTAAAATATCTACATGGGTGGTACTGTAATATGGCAATCATCTTTTTGAGTGAATTCCATAAAATCATGTTAATACATTCATATTGGCCAAAATTAATCTGTTTGATTAGGAAGAAAAAGCTTTACTCTAATAGAAGTAGATCAAGTACTTGAAAGTTTCTAACAAAAAGAAAATATAACACAAAAACAAAATGTAGGAAACTACACGAAAAAACAAATGTAGGTAGAAACATTTGCAAGTTAAAAGAAAGGTTGGTACAATTTGGTAATTAATGTTAAATCCTATGATTTGGGGGAAGAAACATTTGGGCATCATTGTCCAATGATCTATATTCTAGCAAAAGCTTTATTCAAACAAACAACAGCAACAGGAACAACACAAATTCTGAGAAATTAAATAGGTATGGCTCTACTTACCTTATTTCAGCTATTAAACATATTGAAAATATTACCAATACTTATCACAAAAGTTTAAGCTAATTCATAGTGAGTCCTGTTCAAAAAGTAAAATCAAGCATTGCTTTTAATCTTACAAAAAACATTTTGTTAAATTATTTGGTACATCTGTTTTATAATAATGTAGCTTCAAATTATTATAAAATACCAAATTTCAAATCAACAGTCACTATCAGCATGAGGATTTCTATATGATTAACTCATAATATAGCAGCCATATATATCTCAATTGATGTTTTAATTTTATTCTTGTCTTATTGAAATCCATATACATTGGTTCATTTCTTATATATTTGACAAGCTTTATAAACATGAGAAATCAAACAGACCTATTGATATGGTCTGAATGTTTATTAGCCCCCACAAGATTCATATGTTGAAACTTTATCCTCAGTGCAAAATTATTAAATACTGGGTCTTGAAGGGATGGTGAGGACATTGAGGTGAGCTGTCATAATGGGATTAGTGTTCTAATAAAAAGAGGCCTGAGATGTACAGCTTACCTCTGCTGCCAACTGAGAACACAGCCAAAAAGCACCACCTTTACTACATGGAGCAAATCCTCAGGAGACATTAAATCTACTGGCTCTTTGATCTTGAATTTTCTGCCCTTCAGAACTGGGAGCAATAAAATCATGTTGTTTATAAATTATCCATTCTAAGGTATTTTGTTAATGCAGACATCTACGTTTTACAAGTCCACACAGCATGTATCCAAAAACTTCTATCATTTGGCTGTGAAACATTAAAACGATTTCAACTGCTTATATCAAATGGAATAAAAGCATAAGGATCTAAATTTCACCAACAGAATTTTAGAATATAAATAGTTAAATGTATGAAATTTCAAAGCCAGCAATCAAACTGACCTCATTATTTCCTGTCATAGAAGAAAGTCAATATTCAAATTAGATATTAGATGATTTCCACTCCATTCTCTTATCTACATTCTCAATTTTTTGAGTAACTTAATTTTAAAGCTTCAAGGAGTACACATTTCAACTTTGAGATGTGCATTAACATATCTAATGGTGATATTATATCATTACTTTGCATGTAGTGCATTTAAAATAATTTTACAAATAAAAATGTTTCTAGACCTTGATCTTCAGTAAACAAGTACTGGTTAATGAACTATATAAGATGGTTGAAAAGGATTTTTTAAATATATTTCATTTCAAAGCCTTTTTTCTTCCTGTATATCATATTCTAAATCAGTACACTACACTGATTTGGAATTATAATTTTATATAAACTATAGAAAACCCTACAATTAAGAATGGCTTTATAGGTAGACTTGTACTTTAATAAACTTTTTTCTATTATTAATATGTTAAATTTATTTCATAATTTAACATGGAATCCTGGTGAAATTTTACTTTTTATCTCTACTTTTCTCCTTAGGAATCACTATGCTTCTCTTAGACTTTAAATGTTTAGAATATGAATAGATGAAATGGAAGAATACAAAACCAGAAGGCAAGCATTGAGGAGTCCCAGTTAGTCATCATTGTGTTGACAAAATGTCCTTTACCACCCAGCTCCAAAGGTTGAGTAGGGATTTTATCTGCATGCCTCAGAATGAGATCCTGGTAACTCCTGATATTGTTATGCATAGCCCTAGGATAATCAATGTATTTTGACAGTACTATTCCATTTCTCCTGCATAAAATGAACGATGTTGAATAAATAATAGTCATTAGCAATATGCTACCCTTTTATCTACATATTTTTAAGTCTCTGCCTGAAACAGTGAGGATTAATTCCTGCCCAATTGCAATTATGTAACTAAGGTCAGACCTCCACTAATTTAGATTGAATTCACAGGCAGGAAGCAGGATGGTCTGGGAAGAGTTCCAACAATAATGATCTGTCAAACAAATCAAAGCTGTCCTTCTACATGACAATATGTCTGGTACTGCTAATGTTTTCAGATTTCTGCAAAGATGCCATAATTCCTCAATTTGTTTTGACTGAAAATGAAACTTCAGAAGTTTCAAAATATTTTGTTCTATGAGTTTCTTTGTTAATTTTATAGGT
Organism: Marmota monax; assembly: GCF_021218885.2. NCBI lineage: Eukaryota > Metazoa > Chordata > Mammalia > Rodentia > Sciuridae > Marmota > Marmota monax. Next base: position 125,355 of record NW_026694305.1, on the reverse strand, counting down.
ACATACTAAATCATTACAATAATTTTTAAATTAAATGTGAATTATATTTCACATTGTCTGTACTATTCATTCAAGAAAATTTTATCAAGAATCAATTATTTACTACACATTAAGTTCTACTTTATTGATCTTAATCTCCTCATTTACCTGATTAAATTTCATATTCAGCCATTGGAAATATTCCCTTTATATGTGTTCTACTCCTATACTTACCTCTGTTTTGCAACATTGGTATCATCTAGCTCTCTAATTGCATCCTACCTATTCCCCACAATTGGGAATAGGTAGAGAACATACAGGAAAATCATCATTAGCCTTTACAAAACATCTATTATAGATGAAAGTGAGTATTTCTCTGATCCATTCACTATGGATTCACTATGTCATATTCACTATGTTATAAATTCTTTCCTAATTCTAAGAGCCTAACATCTATTTCCCCAAGTGTCTCTGAACTAGTGACACTGATTCCTATTTCATTTAAACACCTTCCCATTACATGGATTTATCATGCTACATGCACCTGTATCCATAAGTTTTAGTTTCTCACCATTAATGTTGAAAAACATTTGGGGATATCTTTTCACTTTCGCATGAGAACATCTTCCCTTTTTCCTAATGAGGAACATCCTGACAATTTTCCCTTCCTTCTGTATATTATTAGTGATTAATATGCTTGACATGTTTGATATCAGCTTTAAAACAATGTTACTCTAAAGCCTACCTAAATTGTTCTAATTATATTCATATTAAATAAAAGGTTAAGGTCACTGATTTGTCATAAGCATTTGGCACACTTGGAGTCTGCTTTCTCAAAAGAAGACTTCAAGAGCAGCACCAAGTTCTCAAGGAAAAATAGCAGCAAAAATAACTAAACAACATCATCTTTAAATATTGAATAAGAGGGAAGAAGTGAATATATTAAGAAACTCATACATGATATTTTAGAGATGAACGAGAATGAGGACAAATAAAATTCATAACTTGGGGAAGTTTGTAAAAATACAGATGGCTAGAACATACAACAAAGTTTTAATTTCACTGAACCTTGGTATGGATTCATTTTAAAATCCTATATGATATTCAAGTGTACCATTACATTGAGAATTATCAACTTAAGAACCCAGATTTTAGGATCAGAATTAATTTTGATTAACTGAATAACTTTCAAACATCTTTCTCTACAAAATAGAATAATAAGAGCAGGAATATCAGTGATATAGTAAGACTTATTTAGAACATAAAAGATTGTGGCACATCAAAGGAGCACAATAAATATCGTCATTGCATTATAGAATTATTTTTTCTTAATTATTTCTCAGTACCAATTAAATGTTCCATTTTCTCTTCAAGGTAAATCTCAAGCTATGATCTTTGATCTAAATAAATTTGTGATGAATATTACCGTTAATTCAATTAGAAAATTATTTTGACTTATGGATTTTTTTACAATTTTTGTTTATGTTTAATAATATCCCCTAATAATAAATACATATTAATGAATGCAAATATGTTTGGAACTCTGGCACTCTGGCAGACATATCAGGAAATGATTTTGCATTCACACTTCCTTGTGAGAAGTTTATCAGTCACACTGCAAAAAGTGTAATGAATATGAACCTTTAAAATATTTATTATTTGATATAATTATAATATTATAATTATATTAATTAATTATGTCATTCATCTTTCATTAGCTTAAGATAGTTCTGTAGTAATTTTCTTTAAATTATTTAATGGTTAAGTTTTATTCTAACATATTCTCATTTTCCTTTAAAGGCTATTATGACTAATATTTAATCTTTTAATAACTATAATAAATAATGAAAAATTTACAGTTTGTAGCACAGTAAGTATAAAAGATATTTAGGCCCATATCATTTCACATATTTATAAACTGAGGTTATTCTCTATGTCTCTTTTTTCCTTGTTTCCCAGTGAAGTAGAATGTACATAACCAAAGATGACTTATACCATGAATGGACAATTTACTGACTCTAAAGAATTAAATATATATTCATGCAACCAACATTTAAATCAAGAAGTTTCCCTCTATGATCCAGGAAAGAGTCCTTCATCAGTCATCAAATGTGCTAGATAATTAATCTTGGACTTCCCAACTTCCAGAACTGTGAAAAATAAATTTCTATTGTTTACAAGCTATCCATGTGATGACATTTTCCTAGAGCAGTTAAAGATGACTAAGGCAATTAGAATATCCCATCTTCTACATTTGAAAGACAACAGTGTCTTTGTAGTGGTATCTCCTGATGATTTAAATTTGTACTTGATTAAGTGATGAGTTACATTGAAAAATCATTATTTTTTATTTGTTCAAATATGATACCAGTTGCAATTTTCTTTTATAATTCTTTGGAAGTTTTATACTGTGTTATCTTTTTCTTATTACTTTGTCACATTTCATCTCAAAACTTAGATATATACAATTGTTCCACATATATGTTGCAAATATTTTATTCCACTTTGTAAGTTGTTTCAGTGCTATTGTAATCAAGCTATATGCTCTTAAAGCCACTAATTTTAATATAGTCTAAATATGAGTCATATTTAAATTCATATGTGTATTTACATAATATGCTAATATGTTTAAGGATTAGATATAATGTAGTCAAATGTTAATCTGACTGGATTTAATCAAATTGCTTTACTGATAGTATTTCAATGATGTGAGATTACCTCCAAAATAGGAATTAAAATTATCTCTAAGGATAAAAAGGAAATTTGTTAAAATAGACAAATTTGAAGTGATACAGATGTCATGGCATAACATGAGCAGTTATCAGTCTTATATGAGCACCACCCAGTTTCTCTCACACCATCACACATTGTTTCTACTTTAAGATCTTTCTATTATAATTCCTTCTATCTGAAAATTTCCCCACCAAATCTTCAAAAGAGTTAAATGAAAGTGAGACTATACAATATGAAACTTTACTACAGTGTGCAGGTCTGAGCTCAATAATCAGCTTCTGATTATTCAAACCACACCTTCAACTACTCCACCCATCTTGTGCCATTGTACAAATCATGGAATCTTTGGTTACTCTGTTGAATAATTGAAGAAAATACAAAGTGTAACTTCTTTTGTTTTAAAAAAATTTGGTTAATTGACAGACATTGGGAACTCAGCTTATTTTTGATGTATTATTTGCCATTTTTATATAGAGTGGCACACAATGTAGAGAAATGAAAGAAAGTGAGCATTGGAGACAAATATGTGAAGAACTGAATATTGGCTGCAAAATGTGGAAACAGCATAGATAATTTTTTTTTGGTGATTTAATTCTTCTGTCAGTATAAAGGAAACATTTGATAGAAATTTTGTTAGGATTAAAAAAAAAATCCTGCAAGTAACTATCAGGACCAAATCACATCTGAACCTTATTTTAACCTTTTCTTTTTCTTACCCGAAATTGCACAACTATATACAAATTATATACAAATTAAAATAATGTCTCCATGTAAAACTTAATTCTTCATTTAGGTAAAAATATTAAGATGGAATTCTGTAAAACCCATTTTAAAATGTTTTTTTCTTAAATTCAACTATTAATACTTGCTTGCTTGCTTGATTAATTGAGATTACAGATTGAACCCTGGGATTTGTACATGCTAAGCACTTGCCCTACCACTGAGTTACACCCCAGCACTGCTTGTGCTGCTTTCATAGTACATTTTCCCCCAAATAAAATGATATTTACCCTTTACAATTCTTACCACCACTCCCTACCAAAATTTTATAATTCTACTTATTTTTATCCCTTGATGCAACATTTTTTAAAAAATATATAGCCAGAAGGGCATATTTATGTTATCAGTTTAATGAGACTATCATTCATCAAGTTCAGAAACTGGAATAAAATATCGTAGTTAATTGAATGTTGTCTACACTTTTGATTTGGATTTGGAAGGTATAAGGATGAGCTTCTGCTCAGACAAGTGTAATAAATTGTGGGCGCTCAATCTTCATGTGAAAATTGACTTAGGAGTTCCGTACCTAATCTGTATTACTTTTCAGGCAAAATATTCAATTTTCTTTGATTTGTCTAACAGTTAAAAATTACTGGCCCTTAATGGCTCACATACTGTGAACATTTGTGAAATTATTTAAATAATTATAACTGGAGTGTCTTGAAATACTTCATCACATGAGTGGTAAGCTTTCAGAAAATATTAATTAACTGGAAAAGCCTAGGATTAACTCAATTGAAAGTAAATTGAGTGTTTTACATTTATAAGAAATTTATGTTCCCTAGATTTGAACTAAATAATGTTATTTACATCATTAATATTTGTAAACGCACTTTTCTGACCCTCAAGGAAGAGAGAGAAGACCTATTAAATTGTAAATGTACTGCTAAAAAAAATCACTGTCAGAGTGAATGTTGTTGGATGAGCCATGCTGGATCTTTTTGATATGTAAAAATGGCATTTAATAATTTGTTTTTTTTTCTAGCAGTAATAACAATACTTCATTTCTTATTTTCACCATTCAGATTGTACTATGATTTCTAATTTGTATATAATTACACTTATTGTTTGCCTATTTGTACTCAAAATCTCATAGTGTTAACTGAATTTAACATTAAAAAAACAAACTTCTTTTAATTAACACATATGTAATAATTAGATAAAATCTCTAAGATGCATGATTTATCACTAAATAATAAAAATGAAATCATAATTAATACACAATAACAAAATTGAGATATACCATTTGAAAAAATAATGCATTCACAAATCCCTGTTTCCCAACTTTAAATTTGTCTTCTTCTGACTTTACATAATCATCCTTAGATTCTCTCCATGGACATGACAGGTTCAGTTCCATAGGTGCAAATAGAGAAATTAGTAATTTACTAAAATATCTACATTTGATTGATATATATTTTATTTTTTGTACATTGAAGCTGAATCAAAACAAAATATTAAACACAGATCATATCACTAATCAAAGATATACTTTCTTTCTTTTTTTTTTCCCTACCAAGGATTGAATACTAAAATATCTCATATTCATTTAAAGATTTGCATTTTCTGACTTATATTAATGGACTTATTTTGGGTGATATGCGCATATCAAATGCAAATTAGGCAATTCAGCAATTTAACCTTGAAATGCATCTAATATCTTAGCTACAGCATTTCCTCAGGGAAACATGTAATCCTGAAGAATAAAAAATGATCATATACCACACCAAATCATATAACATTAATTTCCTACATCCTAAGTGTACCTCATATAATTGTGCTGTCTTTTGCTTTATCTTCCAAACAAAATTTTAGTTGTTCATTTAGTAGCAGACAAAGGTTAAACAAAAATATATTGTCTCCCTCTCATAAAATCCCAATAAAATGATAAAAAATTAATTAAGACAGTGGAAATGTAAATGTGAACAGCAGCAAATTTGAAAGACAGAATGAAAGTGATTAAAATACCCTTGATAAAGACTCTGTGGTATTGTAGTTGCTTGGGCTGAAGTGGGAAAATTCATGCTGCGGCTCCAGTTCAAGCTTAGGGAGGCAGAAGGCACCAACTGCTTTTAAAATAAGGAGCTGAATATAGGTTTTTATATCTGAATAATATTTGATAGTCCCTTTTAATGTTCTAGGTTTGTTCCTTCATAACACACATGAAAGCAACACCTTTCCTCCACTATCGCAGAAACCAAGATTAATAGTCTGAAGGGTTGACCACAGGGCACCTGTGAACTCTGACATCAGCATAGCAGGGAAAACATACTGAAAAAGAGATGTGGGTTCAACGAAATGCTCTCTCCTGAACTGAGAACAACACTTCTCATTTCCAGGTGATTGTGATAAAAGTAACAGCCAGACTCTGACATCCAAAGTGAGATGCTGGAGCATTCCTCCATGATAAAACAAAGTTCATGAAAAAATAGCCACATATCATGTTCCTTCAAGGGCATAGTTAAGATTGAAGCCTGTGATATGGCATGTTTTAAACAGAGCTAAAGGATTGCTCATTCAACTTTTATTTCTCACACCTGAATAAGATTGGATAGCTAAGAGTCATCAGAGAATTGAGAATGATTACAAGAAATCAGACACTAAATGACAGATCACACACAACTCAGTGGTAGAACACTTGTTTAACAAGGCTCTGGATTCAAACCCCAGCACTGTGGGGGGAAAAAAAGTTGAAAAAATAAAGAAGCAATTAAATATTTTTCAGTGAAACAATGACATCAATATTATATAAAATATTTAAATGCTATTTATATATAAATTTTATTAATATATCATTATATTTTATATACATATGTATGTGTATAAATTTTGATTTCTGTACCTGTTATGGATCTGGAATTCCCTTAATAGTTCATATGTTGAAGGTTCAGTCTCTAACTTCTTGTGCTAGTGGGAGGTGATAAAATTTTTAGGGCATGGGCCTAGTTGGAGGAGGTGGGTTAAAGGGGTGTTTCCTTGAAAAATAAAATTTGTTCTCAATCTTGCTTTTTCTCTTTTTTTCCCCCTGGCTATGAGAGAAGCAGGCTTGCTTTGCCATTACCTACTTGCAAAGATGTTCTAACTCAGTATACAGGTCCAGACACAACAGAACCAAGGCACTAAAACCTATGAAAATGTAAATCAAAATAAATCTTTGTCCTCTTAAGTTTTTTTAAAATGTTTTTAGTTATAAATGCACCTTTATTTTATTTGCTTATATGTGGTGCCAAGAATCCAACCCAGTGCCACACACATATTAGGCAAGCCATCCAACATTGAGCCACAACCACAGCCCCCTTTTTAAGAATTTTGTTTTTTTCAGAGCAGTGAAAAACTAACATAGTACACAATAACATTAAAAATAAAGTGTGAGTATAGAAAAACGACACATAAGGTACTCAGGAGTTTATTTGACTTTCTATATTCTTAGAGTGCTACTGGGATATGAAGTCTACTAAAAGAAGATTAGAATAAAAAGAGAAAGAAATAAGATTTAAGTTATGGGTATCCAACACAAGTCTGCTGGTGCTTCTTTTTGTGCCTCATGTAATTTACAGTACACTGAAGTCTTTGGCAAGGTAACAAATGTTCTTTGTCTTGATCTACTAGTTACATAAGGAAAAAGTCTTTATACGATAAGATTTTGTTATAAATACAAAAGAAGTGAGAAAAGTGTAAAAAAATACTCTAAATAAATAAAGGATCCAAAATGGTCACATTAACCTACCTGGTATGTAGATCAGCTGGATGGATAGGATGCTTGGATTGTGATAGGCTTTCTCTGTCATACAAAGGCTGGAAATTTTTGGTAAATTAAGTCACAGGGCTAGCTCAGATTGAAGGGTGAGTGGGGTAATCTGTGACTCTTGTGGAAGAGGTAGTGTTCACATATAGAGTTGGGCAATGGTTGCTGCCTACATTTGCCTGTATATTATGGTAATTCCCCATTATCAGAATCATTTTTCTCTTTACTAGTAGTAAAATTATTAAAAGCAATGAAAAGATTATTTGATTAGAATAATGTTTCAAAAGGGTAAAATGTTTACAGGGAAAGTCTGGAGTCATTTGGGCCTTTAGAACTTATTAGAGGGAATCAAGTAAAAGACAACTACTACCTGAACTGAGAACATACACTGATGGAAAAAGAGATAGTGTTTCTTCTACATTTACTGTATAATAGCACAAATGTTTGGGATTCTGTTATCAAAATGGCAAGAGAGGGAAACAAATCCTGCTTGGAGTAAGATATTAGAGATATCTGTAGGTTTTGAAGGTGGATAAATAGTTAAGGCAATATAGAGAAACAACTTTAAAACTCCAGAGAGATGAAACTAGAAAGACACATAGACTAGACATTCCTTGCAGTTATATTTTGCAGTTTTAGAGAATATGTACCTTAAACTTGAGATTAAGTGAATGAATATAAAGGAATGCTTAATGTAATGTTAGACAAAAAGAAAGGTCAAGGCAGATTCTTTTAGGTTGGGTGCAGTGACTTATATTAACTATTCAGGGATTTTTATATTTTACACTGACATTTTGATTTAGATTCGAGCCATTGAATAATACTTTGCAAAATGGAAATACTTGGTATTTTTAGTCTTTTTCCTGTTGTGCACAAACTGAAGTGAGTTGTCCATATGGAGTCAGGAGCTAATCCCAGTTTTCTGCTCAGTACTCTTATGGCGACACCACTTCTCCAACACATATGTGAGACCTCAGTGTTCTTTGTTGACTTATAAAACCTCAATTTTCCCCATTTTAATGGGAAAATTTTTCACTTTGTCATTAATTATACTCTATTTTCTTCCTGATCCTCAGTATTGTGTCTCCGAGTATTTAACAGAGTTTTACAAGCAGTGTATATCATTAAAATAAAAAGAAGATTCAAATAATTGGGAAGTACATTTCAAAAAGAAATATAATACTTTAAATATAATACTATAAATAAAAATTTTCATCACCTGCAGGGTGCAGTGGCAACAACGTATAATCCTAGCAGTTCAGGAGACTGAGAGAGGAGGATCCCAAGTTCAAAGCCAGTCTCAACAACAGCAAGGCATGAATCAGCTCAGTGAGACCCTATCTCTAAATAAAATACAAAATAGGGCTGGGGATGTGGCTCAGTGGTTGAGTGCCCCTGAGTTCAATTCCCATGACCCACCTCCCATAAATATTTCCACCTAAATAATTTATACACTAAATATAACTTCAATTGAATTGCTAAATGTTTTTAAGCCATCTGGAAGAATAAAGAAGAAAATTAGATAAGAAGAAGTTGATTGTTAAAGCAAATTTTCCTTAATATTAGATGGTAGTAAGTAAACATGCTGCTAAACAGCATACATCTTACATAAAATGGATGGATAAATAGAACATATAAAAATTTAATGAAATACATTCCATTAGGAAAGATAATTTATTTTGTGAAAAGATGACATTTCAAATAGCAGATAGATGAATTGCTCAGTAACTGTAATGTAACAAGTGGCTAATTGTTTATAAAACTGGCATCCCTATTATTACTTAAGTGAATCAATGAATCATTCAATAAATTATGTTGAAATAAGTAACTATTTAAAGAAATATAATGATAACCCCAATTTAAATTAATCTCATTATTAGCTCTTCTAATTGCCATAATAAACATACAATAAAAGTATACTTACCTATGTAATAGCCTATACAACTCTCCTCATCAGAAAGCAGCTGTCTTGCAGACTCTATGTATCCTAACCTCTGCCATACATCTGGACTTTGAAGTGCTATGTTCACAGCAAGTAAAAGGGAAGAGAGATGTGAGGCAAACACCTCAGCATTGTGGCTTACACACATTTTCACTTCCATTCCATTGGTTAGTTATAGACCCATAGTCCAACCTAGATCAATTTAAGGCTACAATATGTAAACCTCAGCAGGGGAATAGATAATGGGGAATGTGCATCACTGATAGAGAACTCAACATCAATATCTATTGATGTGTTGACTTATCTATTTTGGACGTTGTTCACTAAAATAAAATAACCTGGCAAATCATGTATTTAAAAATGAAGTTAACTTACTAGAATACAACTTCCATTGTGTTTATATACTTAAGCAGTGAAATCTGGCTGTTAAATATAATTCAATGGGTAAACTGCAAAAGAAAAACAGATAAAAAAAAAACACTTTAAAGGTCTGCATATTAAAAAACCCACAAAACTCCTTAAGCAAAATTGAAGCCAAATACTAAAAATAAAAAAAAATTACATATATTGCTAAATCTTGAAACATATCTGTGAATATTTATATAAATCAATAAGTAGAGTTCATTAAAATAGCATTCACTGATACTACAAAAATTAAACAAATTAAATGGTAATTATGCATGTGGAAGAACATTGCTTTTTTCAGTGTAAATTAGAAAAACAAAAATTATAAAACATGAACTCCTACTTTCATATTTGGTAGACTAACAAAACCTGAAGTTAGACTCCAATAATAAAAAATAAATAAATAATTTCAATAAAAGTTATGAAAAATCTTTTTTTAGACATTTAAAAACAAGCCAGCAGAGAGATAAGATCTTTTTATTCACATTTTCACAGATTTATACACAGGATTGTACACTGAGGCATTTTCTCTACCCATATCCTGCAAATAGCACTGAATCTGAAACCCTCAACTAGGATTTATAAAGTCTAATAAAATTCCCATTACTGAGCAAGCTTCAGAACAATGCCATCAAACTCCTAAGGAACAAATATTTATTGAGTGCCCATTATATCCCAAGTCCCTTGCTGCATGGAGGTATAAGAAATTGGAATCATGACATGTTCCACTTTCTCAAAGTGATTTCAGACAGTGAAGATGACAGAAACTAAATGAGTAACTGCCAACCATCCCTAATACATCCAGCCACACAAAGACTGTCTTTGAAGAATGCCATGATAGGAGTCAATACTCAGACCTTATCTGCTCTGACCTACACAGATGTCTTTTCATTTCCTGAATAGCTGCAATGAGATCCTTGAGAAAAGGGGAACAAGATAATTGAGGGGAAGAGTCATGTCTGTCTTTTTTCTGGAGGTGATTTCCAAGTTGGGTCAGGGGAGCCACAGTGCATGATGGACTCACTGAAGTACAAGGGTAGAGATCAGGATCCAGGCTTAGAATGCATGGAAGTTGTTGAATGAAATGACAGAAAGAAGGATGATACAGAGTATCTGGTTGGGAGTCCCACTGAGTTTGTGCTGACAATTGGGCTGTGGGTACACAGAGACAAATTTCAAAAAATTCTGTCCAAAAGGCTGGTAAGAGCAATAAGGCTTGTGCTTCAAGTAAAAATGAAGAGGAGACATATTTGAGCTTTAATCAAAGTTGATAATCCTCAATGATTTGCTGGAACATTTAACTGAACCCTTAATGGCGTCACTTGTAAGTGAAAAAGGTAAACTATACATGTTGCTAGGCTTATTCTTGAACCAAAAATTCAAAGCCTAAGAAGAAGCCTCAAAACACTAAAATGATGATGAATTAATATAAATGCTTGCCAAAAGCTCCCTAACATCTTTAAAAAATGCAAAAAAAAAAAAAAGAAAAACAATTCCAGGAGTACAATAGTGCAGTATCACAGTATTGAGCAGCTAATCAAAAATTTCTGAGTAAGTTAACAATCGAAGATATATATCCCATTGTGGAGAAAAAGATCTAATATTGAAAGTTATTTGAACACCAATGAAAAAGATTTTCAAAATAGTTCTTCAATGTATGGATGAGAATTTAAAGGAAAACATGGGCATAATGTAGAAAAATAAATAACAATGGGAGAAAATGGACCTTCTATAAATGAAATATTACCTAAAAGGAAAAATGCATTGAATGGAAATAACATTTGACACAGCACTCAAAAAAATCAATAAGCTGAAAGACATGATGGTACAATCTACTAAAAGGACAGGGCTGGGTTTGTGGCTCAGTGGTAGAGTGATTGCCTAGCACATGTGAAGCACTAGGATCAATCTTCAACACTACATAAAAATAAAATAAAGTCATTGTGTCCATATAAAACTAAAAATATTTTAAAATAAATAAATAAATAAATATTTTAGCATTTTTATTATTAAATCTCTACACCTCTCTTTTTCTCTTTATATACACACAGACACACAGAGAGACACAAAAAGCTTTGTCTCTAGTGTGTTTTCTTATTTAAAAATAAATCATGAAAAATTCTCCAAAATAGTAAATATAGATTTAGGTAACAGTTTCAATCTATGCACAAATGTCCAGTTGTATGTTAATAATACACAATATTTAAACGCATAAATTGCAGAAACAAACTGCCTTTTTTCAGATTTTCTTCCCTACTTTTTATGTGGTTCAGTTTTACATGTTATCTGTTATTTAAATTATTTTGGTTCAGTTTTTTCATCTACAAAAAATAAAGGTAATAATGTTACCTAATGTGTACAATTGTGGAGAGAATACACACAATATTAGCTGTGAGGTGCTTAGAAAAAGAATTGGCTTATGTAGATGCTCTGAATTATTTTCTATCATCAAAATCAGTATTATAAACAAAAATATTACATAAATTATCTGTATTGGCATGTATTAAATTTTTTTCCCATTTTAGGACAAATGCCATCTATGTGGGGAAAAACCACATACATTTTTACTCGCATATATATATATAACTATTTTGGTGTTTTACAAAAATCTAACATATTTTTTATATTCCCATTGGATTTTATGAAAATATCTGCTACTTAGTCTAAAACCTAACAAGCCATGGAAATTTCACTGTTTAATTATTCCCAGATTAAAGAATATGGAGCAATAAATAATTTGCACATCTTCTAGTACTATACATGTTTTGAGTATTATTTCATAAAGGTATTTTGCCTCTAGATATTTCCTTCTATGAATTAAGAATTTGCATTCTTCCCAACTTTTCTATTTAATAAGTCTTGAATTAAAATTGGGTAAAAATTACTTTTACATTTTTCACATTGCAACTTTGTCTCTTACGAATTGAGGGAAAATACCCATAATATGTTCATCCACTCAATATCCTTATGTTTCACAGTTAAGTACAGATGAGCCATGGAAATCTGCTGTTGCTCAGATTCTCCAGCTCTGTGTCTTTCCATTGAGCATATTGCTCTGTCAAATGTATGTCTATATGATATTTTACACATATTTTATGGCCATTAAACATAAGCCATCACAGTAAATTTCAAGACACTTTTGACAATCTTTTTTTTTTCTTCCACATGAACAGGAGTCTATATTTCGACTTTATAATGTTTCTTTTCACTTTTTCTCTGTAGATGGTAAGGATTTTACCAGTGTTTATCCAATTTAAAAAAAAAAAAATCATCCTCCTTGAATTGTCACGAGCCTCTCAATGAGCAGGTTCAGATTTTCAGGTTAGGAAGCTTTTACTGTATTATTAGTGTTGTTATTTCATTATCTCCTGTTTTTCTTCTTCAGTAACTCTTATTCTTCATATGTTCTATCTCTGCATTTTTTTCTCCATGTACCTCAATATTTTATTTTATTACTTCATCTTGCTTTATTTTCAATTAATACCTGCCCCTGACCAGCTCGGGTAGCTAAACTAAGGGTCACTGGAGTGAATTTCCTAAGGTACCAAATAAAATACAGACACACAATTTACCTTTAATTACCTTGGATGGATCCTCTGCCCTCAGCCTCAAGCTCCCCAAATGGGAGCCCCAGGAATGTTATGAGAGGCTGGAGAGAGGGAGAGAGACAGAGAACCTGAGAGTGAGTACCAGAGAGCATGCATGTGCACTAGCACATCTGGAAGTGGTCTTTTATTGGGGGCACTCTCATTCTTTAGAAATTTCCATCCAATAAAGGTCAAGAAGGGTGGGGTTACAAGGACTGGAATGGGCAACTCGACCCCTGGGGCTGTAAGAAGGCATGCCTATGCCTGAAGACACATTTGTAACATTTTTAAGACTTCCAAGATGGGGGCCTCTGTCTAGGGCCACCTGATGTGGCCAAATCACAGGAAGTGACAAACAGAGCCTCACCAATCAAGGAAGGAAAATGCTGGTCACCTGGCAAATACCATTTTTTAATTTTTTAAATTTATTTTAAATAGTTATACATGACAGTAGAATGCATTTATACATTTTGATATACATAGGTGGGATATAATTTCTCATTTTTCTGAGTGTACTTTTTGCAGAATCATATTGGTCACGTAGTCACATGTATACAGAAAGTAATGGTGTCTGTTTCATTCTACTTTCTTTTCTATCCCCACATCTCCTCTCCTTCCCTCCCATCACTTCCCTCTACCTAATCTAAGGTAATGCTATTCTTCCCTTGTGTCCCCTGCCTTATTGTAAATTAGCATCTGTATATTAGAGAAAACATTTGGCCTTTGGTTTTATAAGATTGGCTTATTTCATTTAGCATGATATTCTCCAACTCCAACCATGTACTGGCAAATGCCATAATTTTACTCTTCTTTAAAGCTGAGTAATATTCCACTGAGGATATATACCTCATTTTTTATCCATTCATCTATTGAGAGAAACCTAGGTTGGTTCTATATTCATATCTATTGTGAATTAAGCTGCTATAAACATTGATGTGGCTGTCACTATAGTATGCTGATTTTAAGCCTTTGGATATAAACTAAGGAGTGGGATAGCTGGGTCAAATAGTGGTACCATTCCTAATTTTCTGAGGAATCTCCATACTGCTTTCCATAGTGGTTGCACCAATTTTCAGTCCCACTGGCAATGTATGAGTGTACCTTTTTCACCACATCCTTGTCAACATTTATTGTTGCCTGTATTCTTGATGATTGCCAATCTGAGAGGAGATGAAACCTTAGAGTAGTTTTGATTTGCATTTTCCTAATTGCTAGAGATGTTAAACACTTTTCATATATTTGTTTATCAATTGTATTTCCTCTTCTGTAAAGTATCTGTTCAGTTTCTTAGCCCATTGATTGATTAGGTTTTTTTTTTTTTTGGTGTTAAGTGTTTTTTGAGTTTTTTTTTTTTTTTTTTTTTTATATATATATCCTAGAGATTAAAGCTTTATCGGAGGTGCATGTGGTAAAGATTTTCTCCCAATCTCTGTGTTCTCTCCTTACCTTAATGTTTCCTTTGCTGAGAAGAAGCTTTTTAATTTGAATTCATCCCATTTATTAATTCTTGATTTTACTTCTTGCACTTGAAGTGTCTTGTTAAGGTCGTCAGATCCTAGGCTGATGTGGTAAAAATTTGGGCCTATTTTTTTCTTCTATTAGGCACAGGGTCTCTGTTCGGTGCCTAAGTCTTTAATCTATTTTGAGTTGTTTTTTGTGCAATGTGAGAGATAGAGGTTTAATTTCATTTTGCTACATATGGATTTCCAGTTTTGCCAGCACCATTTGTTGAATAGGCTATCTTTTCTCCAGTGAATGTTTTTGGCATCTTTGTCTAGTATGATATAACCGTATTTATGAGGGTTTGTTCTATGTCCTCTATTCTGTATCATTTGTCTACAAGTTTATTTTGGTGCTAATACCATGCAATTTTTATTACTATAGCTCTGTAGTTTAAGGTCTGGTATTGTGATGCCTTCTACTTCACTTTTCTTGCTAAGGATTGCTTCAGCTATTCTAGGTCTCTTATTTTTCCAAATAAATTTCATTATTGCTTTTTCTATTTACATGAAGAATGTCATTGGGATTTTAATAAGAATTGCATTAATCTGTATAATGCTTTTCGTAATATGGCAATTTTGACAATATTAATTCTGCCTATCCGGGAGCATGGAAGATCTTTCCATCTTCTGAGGTTGTCTTCAATTTTTTCTTTAGTGTTGTGTAGTTTTCATTGTAGAGGTCTTTCACCTCTTTTATTAGATTGATTCCCAGATTTTGTTTTGTTTTGTTTGAGGCTATTATGAATGGAGTAGTTTTCCTAATTTCTCTTTCCGTGGATTCACTGCTGATGTATAGGAATGTGTTTGATTTATGGGTGTTGATTTTATACCCTGCTACTTTGCTGAATTCATTTCATTTTTACATCTCTTTATCTTCCAAGCAACAAATTTGTCTTCAAAATAGGTATTTTTTATTTTAATCTACCCAAGTTTTATAATAATTGAACTCTAATTTTGATTATATATTTCTTCAATCTGGGTACTACTTGCATTTGTACGCACATGCATGTGCACTTCAACTGTGTCTTCCAAAGAGCTGTTATGTGGTTGCACACCCTCTATCTGACTTGCCTGTTACTGTCACTTCTACTAGAGGAACATGTTCAATTCTTTTAGTACCTCCATCAGTTTTGATTTCTGATTATGATTTTTTATAACTGTATTTTAAAGTTTAGTTGTCAATGGACCTTTATTTTATTTATATGCAATGCTGAGAATCAAGCCCAGTACCTCAAACATGGTAGGCAAGTGCTCTACCACTGAGCTACAACCCCAGTCCTGATTATGTTTTTTTTTTTATTATTTCCATCGCCTTTTTTGTGATAATATGTATAGTTTGTACTCCAGTGAAGCTATAAGTCTAAATGCAACTAAGTGATAAGTATAAGGCTAAATGTAACTAAGTAATAAATTGAACAGTAGTTTCTGCTGTCCTCAATTTTCTGCAAACATGCATATTCATAGAGAAATTTTCTCCTTGATATACAGATTATTCTGAATGTAAAAATAAAATAAAACCATTCTGTCCCAATCATTATATATAGGAACAACTTTGCCTATAAATTTAGATTACTTTTTTGTTCCCAAGGGTCAGAGAGTCAGGAAGACTTCTCATTATTGCACAAGGATATAAGTATAGCTCATTTTTGAAGTGATTCAAAGTTATTCTCAATCAGCAAATAAGCCAGATCATCTATGTAATAAAAGTCATCTGCTCTCCTTTTCTCTATTTCTCAATAGGCCCAGGTATACACTGCTGATTTTGATTACCAGCCCTACCTTCATCTTTTTTTTTAACATAACTTGTTTCATTTTTATTTATTCAATTTTTGTGATACTGAGGATTGAATGCAAAGTTCATAGACCACTGAGTCACACACCCAGTCCTTTTTTATTTTCTTGAGAGACAAGGTCTTGCTATTTTGCTGAACCTGGCCTTAAGCTTATGATCCTCCCACCTAGTCACCCAAGCCACAGGGATTACAGGCATGTTCCACCAGGCCCAGTTTACTACCTTTTGTCTTATTCAAGAGTTATCTAAAATGAAATTGATAAGATGAGGTTTTCCACAACACAGTAACAAGATGTAATTTTATCAGGATGCACACTATTTTATCTCTTTTTTTTTCGTCTCTCTCTCTCATTCTATTCTTGCAGGGAAGTATAGAAAACATGTTGGTTAGAGATGGATAGCTGGATTGTAGCATAAATAATTTGCTAATCTTAATTGCTTTTATGAGTGTTTTATGATTAAAAACTCACTTAATACTCAATTTTTAAAAATGCATTGATAATTTCTTACATAATTGAATCTATTCATCTCTACTTCAAAATCTTTAAGAATTAGCATGTCAATTGTTCTATATTTTGTATTTGAGTGTAAATATTATATGCTATGACATCTTCTTTTCAGATTCCATGTATATCCATATTATAAACTAAATTAATTAGAGTCACACACCACATAATGATCTTTTGGTAAAAATTCCACATATAAAACAGTGCTCTCATAAGGTGTTGGTGGAGTGGAAAAATTCCAATTGCCTAGTGATAGCATAGATATAAGAATTGTCAATGTTACAGCACATGTAATACTCATATTTGCAGGGCTGCTAGTATGACCAATACTTCTGTACTGACAGTTGTATGAATGTATACCACAACATGCATAGTACTTGATAAAACAAGTATGTTACTGGTTTATTTATTTATTTTATTACACTTATTAATGTAATTTCATACTATAGTCTACCTATTAAAAAAAGTTTACTGTAAAACAGTATTTCTAGTTACATTGGCAGCTTATTTCTACTTCATGTATTTACTGAGGGTCTTATTGCATTATTTCCTCTTGTGTTTGATTTAATCTCTCACTGTTTGGCTCATTATGGCCCTAGAAGAAATAGGTTATGCCTTATGGACAAGGATGTATCTTGTAATAAAGTATTTGTTCTGAGGAATGTGTCATCAGGCTACTTCATCATTGTATGATTATCATAGAGTATAATTACACAAACTAGGATGGCTTTGATATCACTATTTATATTAAATTTATTGGTTCACCAACATATATGCAGTTCATCATTGGCCAAAATGCCATTTTGTGGCAGTAGATTTTATACTATATGGCCTAGGTGTATAGGAGGCAACACCATCTGATTTTACATAAGTATACTGTATGCTGTTTGTATAACAGCAATAAAACATAATGACACATTTTTTCAGAGAATATTTTCATTTTTATTATGACTATTGTTGGATTGACTAACATATTTTATCAGGAAATATAAAAATTATTTTGACTTTATTTATGTGACTAATTCTGATTTGATATATCTGTACATATTGCAAGTTTGACAGAACATTTCATGAAAAAAATCCTATCATACATGTTTGTGCATTTATCTGCAAGATTAGTTGACTATGTACAGCATTTTAAATAACATATACTTCAAATTTAAATTCATCACATTATAATTCAATTATCATGAAGTCTGGTTGGTGTTGTGTTTTGAGATTTAATTGAATCTGTTTCCATATCTGATCATTGACTTAATGGTGATATACACTTATTATTTTCAAATAAAATTAACATTGTGAGAAATGTACATTCTGTAAATGCCTGACAGTTTAAATGTCAGGCAGAATTATGTTAATGAAAATTGAATTTTAAAAGTAACCATACTGTGATGAGAAAGGCCATTTGAAATTATGTGGCATGTAGCTATCTATAAGTGAGTCTTTAAATTGTAAGTGGTGTGCAGATATGAATCACAATTTGTATAGGACTGGGATTTTTTGGTAGAATATGTGAAAATAAAATCATATAAGATATAGAACTTGCACCTTTTTATATTATGTTGGAATTAATTTCTCCACATATGAATTGCATCATTAAAACAGATGCCTTCTTCTTATAAACGAAGCATATTATTTCTTAACAGTCTAATTTAATCTTCATGCAAGTGTCTGTGGTAATTAATTGATTTTGACCACAATTTACTTATTTTTAATCATTAAGGACTTCAAAGTAGAGATAAATTACAGAAGCTGCAATGTATAATCACAGTGAAAACTGAGCATATAGGGAGCTCTAGTAGGTAATTAGGGAATGACATCTGCCTGCACCTACACAGACACATATCCAAATCTGCACTTTCAACTTAGTTATCTCATTTGCTTCATCACCCTCATGTCATTATGGACCCATAATCTCATTATTTTTTTTCTTCAATATAGTTTCCCTTACCAATTCTCTGCCTCTGCCATTTGCCACTTCAATTTGAAAATGCTATTAGATTTTGCATGGCTTCTTTCTACTTCATTCCAATATTTGGTTTTCATATCATATGACAAATTCCATTCCCCATCTCAATCCAGGGTCTCGTTATCCCCTGAGGATCATTGCTAGATCCTTCAGCTGACCCGCTGATCCTGCATCTCCTCTGGTCTTTACACTCTTCAATTTTTTTTAAACAGCATATTCTCCCCTATCAAAACACTGCTGCTTCTTTTCCTGGCCTTCAATTCAAACTAATTCCTCAGTGCACCTATCACCCATCCAATGCTAGAAAACAGAAGTTCTATTGTTAATATATAAGTCTATTGTAAAGCTGCTTTGCACAAACTTTCAGCTCTCCTTAAATGAAAATATAAGGACTAATTAATTTAAACAGAACCTTTGTGTGATTATAGATCACAGCAATCTATTATATGTTCACAAAGAAGTAGAGAGAATATCTGAAGCTTCCAAGCACAAGTACATTGTCTTGATTCCATCATTACTTATTGCAGAGAAAGGTTATCACACTGAAACCTTACATATGTACCATTTCCATGTAAAAATTAGAAAGTAAGCATGAAAGAAAAAAAAAAAGCATGGAAAACCAAGCAGGAATCATGACAATTCAGAGTGCACCTCAAACAATATTATGCAAATTAATTTTTATAAAGAGCCAGTTTCAAGAATAAAGATGTTCAACTTCAAAGAAAATAAAGAAAATTTAATCTAGGTTTCTTTAATTAAAGATGACTAACCAGAGGACATGGGAGGTTATTCGGTTTATATAAGGTTATGGAGCTGGGAGTTAATAGCATAGCTGGAAACCTTGATGTTGGCTCTAATTGGAAGCCTCCATTTGAAGAAAATCAACAAAACTAGAAAGACATCATCAGTCACTTTCCCTTCCTGAGTTTTTATCATGTAACTTTCCCTGCGTCTCAAGGAAGGCAGTTCAACTGGGTCACTAAATAAAGTAGGGCAGATGAAAGTACCCAGCACCCCTGTGTGAAAGTGCAATAATGGTACAGTAAGGGAAACACAAACAGAAAGCTAGTAAAGGTAATGTAAGCAGAACCTGGGGACAACTGTGATTGTCAGTTTTAAGCTATTATTACATGTCTAATAATTTGGGGTGAAAACTGCCTTTTGGATTTGTCAATGTTGAAATGACCATGATCCTTTAATTATGAATTGAAATGCTAAAGAATAAAATCAAAGGAAGGTATTTCTCTCTTTGGAGGGGTCCTATCTTCCACCAGGGATCAGATAGAATTTATGTCCCAATTAAAAGCCTAAAGAGGATTTGGTGAAGTTTAAGCCATAATCTATGTGTATATTTAGATTGTGCTTTAAAATTTCATAACTTATACCTTTGTATCCTGTATAGGTTTGCTTTTTTTCTGCAAACCTATAATAAAGTACCAAACAAAGACTAAAATAAAAGCAACTCATGTCCAAAAAAAAACTATACTAAAGCTTTAGGAAGAAACAGTTAAAATCCTTTTGACAACTAATAAAACAATTTGAGATTTAAATAAAAATAAAAATGAAATACAGTTTAAAATTAGGTTAAATTTTCAATTGTTTATTTTTTAAAATACTATTGCTAAATAAAATAGAGTCATTTAATTTTTATGAAAGTTTGAGATTTTATTTAGAGAAAATACTGATAGTTATCTTTCCCTGACTAGACTTTCCATGTCTAAATAATCCCCTTTCATTGGGAAGTACAAAAGCATATGTGAAATGCTTTACTTGAAAATATATCCAAATCACAATTATTCAACTTGTATGAACTTCAACATTTCTGTCTAAAAATTAATAAAAATTAGAAGACTGAAATTTAATTCTCCTTTTCTGAACAATTAAAATTTGCTTTAGAGACATTATATTAAAAGTGAAAATCCTAGGGGCTGGGGATGTGGCTCAAGCTGTAATGCACTCGCCTGGCATGTGCCGGGCCCTGGGTTCCATCCTCAGCACCACATAAAAATAAAATAAAGATGTTGTGTCCACTGAAAACTGAAAAATAAATATTAAAAAATTTTCTCTCTCTCTTTAAAAAAAAAGTGAAAATCCTAAACAAATATACACACAAGATATCCAAGTGTAAACTCTTTTGAAATTAGTAAGGAAAATGAAAGTCACACCTCCTGTTTATATGGAGGAAAATTAATAAGCAATTGCTAGACAACACCTGAACAGCAAAAAAAAAAAAAAATGTAGAATCTGGAATAATATGTGAATAGTGATTCTAGAAATCATTTAATAAAAAAGGGAAGAAATGGATTCATTAGAACTTGAAAGCTTAAGGAGGGTTCTGTGAAGCTGAGCCTGGAGCTGCAAACCTGGGAGTGCTACTGGTTGGTGGTGACCCAAGCTGCTACTGCTGGGTCCATTGAGGATGGACCATAACATCAGCAGGGGTGGAGACTCCCCCCATAAGAAATCTCTTCAAAGCTGATCTTGGGAAAAGACAAGAGTTGGATCCTAAACCTCTCTGCCCAGCGAAGGGCGATTACTCAGTTAATGCTGATAAGATCAGCACAACACCAGGTGGGAACAAATTTCTTACCCATTCTTCCAGATTTCCAGAACAGTTTTCTACATGGACCTTTACTGACACCTACCATACTGGCAAAGGAGCAAGTTGGCAGAGTACAAACCCCTAAAGTCCAAAGGAGAGTGTGGAAAGTTGTGAGATAGAAATGCTCTCAGTAACACTCACTGACACAGGCAGTTCATTAATATTTTTCCTGAAACTATGACTGAATTTTAAATGTGTTCTGAGATTTTAACTCAGAGTGAGCAAAGAAGGTGAACCATTTGTTTTGAGTAAATCAAGAGACTAAGTGTCTTTAAGTGGCATTTTCTAAAGAATTTGCTGTACTACAAGACTACCAAATGTCATGGCTCTGTAGATAAAATTATGATATTGAAGTAGTATTTCAATGTATAATGTGTTCCTCCATCTGTTTGATATAAAAATACAGGTGATCACATAAAATTTCCTATGAATTTATGACATTATGAAATATATTTGGCTCCAGGGAAAATATCAATGGTAAAGTATATTAAGGATTAAGTCATCTTTAAAGTACCTAATTTTATAAATATGATTGGATTTAATTATTTCTCAATCTGAATATTTATATGTTAGCAATATTTTAAAATTCTTTTGAGGGCAATCTGTTTATAACAAACATTAGTATAATAACTGGCATAAGTACATATATTTATAAACTTATTTTAGAGTTGCCAGTGGCATAAAGGACTACAAATAAATGTAATGAGTGACATGATTTGGAAAACTGATATCAACAAGCTAACAATAATTCACTCATTTAAAGCACATTTGTCACAATACCCTTAAGAGAAAACAATTTAAAAGAAAATTGCCATTTGTCATTACTCAGGGGAAAATAGTAGTTTATGGTGTAAGTATGCTCAAAATTACCATCAGCCAGCATTAGAGGATTTAAAGAAAAGTATTTGTATATACTGCCAAATTCTTCCTACACAGCCTATTTCTACAAACAATGTGTCACTAGTAGTAGTTAGTGAAGTCTTGTGTTTTTCCATTGGTCGCATATATAAAGATCTTGATATAAGCTCTGTAAACCCTTCCAACTGGCCTAGTACATATTAAACATTCAGTAGTTATTGTGTCTGCTGTTATCATTGTGTTAAAATGTCTGGAATAGGTAACATTTATGAATTTTGTAGAATGTTCCTCCATTTGCCACCAAGTTTATCACAAGTGGAACTGCATCCCAAACTTGTCTTGGTCCATACTCTTAGGTTGCTGCTTTCTATTTTGCTAATAATTCATGTTACAGTATTCATTACATAAAATTCATTATACAAATAATTTAAATAGCAATAAGTATATGAATTAATATTATAGACTATCACTACATTATTTCTAATAGAACATTACATATATGATTGACTTCAACTCAACCTGAACATAGACTGCAGTGTTTATTCTAAAGTACAATAATACATCATGATAGAGTGACAGATTCTGATTGCCTGCATTTGTGTATGTGTTATGTGTGTGCTTGTAAAATTGTATCTTCCATTTCTACTTTGACTTCCATTATTCATAGCCCTTGAGGTCAATTCATATTGGTTTTTACCAACCTTTTTAGCTTGGAATAATGTACCATTGATTGGGTGTACCACAGTTTATTCAGTTATACACCTCAGGAAAGGTCATCTTAATTGCTTTCAAGTTTGAATAATATGAATAAATATCCTATATACCTTCATGTTCATATCATCATTTTTTGTGTGAACAAAAGTTTTCAGTTCATTAGAATGAATACTATGAAGCATGATTCTTGAATTGCACTGTAGGTATTTTAATTATGTAGTTAGATCAGCAACAACTCTATCCTAATTTGGTCACTTTCCTTTCTTTATCATTTCCAAATATCCATTGATATTCAGTGGAAGGTCATTTTGCTGGGACTTAAAATAAAATAGATTAATTATATCTATAGATTTAAATTATTATAACCCCAATATAGCAAGATGACAAACAAGGATTTCAGTAAACACCAATGCCCTCTGACATTCTCTTATATTTTTATTTTAATTTATGAATTAGGAAGTGAAGTTTATAGTATGTATTTGCATAATTCAAATTAAATCTTGTAAAGTGTCCACCTATGCCTTAGAAAATAATAGATTTAGAAATAGTATATTTAGAAATAATATATTTAGAATCAGGATGGGTAAACTTTTTATATAAAAGGATATAACTTGTTCAAGTATTGTATTATTCTGATTTGCATTACTATAACAAAAATATACAAGTCTGGATAAGTTTATATTGAAAGGAAAGTATTTATCTTCCAGTCTGGAAGTTAAGGAAATACATATCTGCTGACAGCCTTTTGCTGGCAGATTGTGGAATGGAATAGTGTATAACCAGTCAAGAGAGAAAACAGGTGTTTTCTCATTGCTTTCTCTCTTCTTATAAAACCAGTATTCATTTATGGGACACCATGATAATCACCCTATCTAGTCCTTAGCACCTCCCAAAGTACCACCTACAAATAACATGGTAGAATAAAGTTTTATCCCTCTTAGTAAAGAAGATTATACTTCAATAAATGAACCACAGGAGGACACACCCAAATTATATCCAAACTATAGCACTCTTCTTCTATTCACCCAAATTCATATTCTTCTTACAATGCAAAATAGCAATTATTCTATGACTAATAGTCCTCAAATATTAATCATTCCATCATTAATTCAAAATTCCAAAATATAAAGACTCATCAGAAATTCAAGACAAACTTGTAGCTGTGAGACTATAAAATAAAATAGTTATCTACTTTCAGCATTCAGCAGTGAAACAATCATCATAAGCCCCCAAAATCTGAAATCCATCAGGAAAGACATACAATCTTAACCCACCAAGCCTGGAGTACTGTGCACACTGTTGTTCAGGGGGGACTCTCAAAGCCTTGGGCAATACCAGACTTACAGTTTTTCCCTTCGAAGGCCAAATCGTTCCCCTCTTTTGTATGCTTCTGATGGCTTTTCCCAGTTTGCCTTACATTGCTGGTAGTGGTCCCTGCTATATATGCATGTATATAAAAAGGACTCCAACTGGTGTTTAAAGAAAAATTTCTTCTTGTATTCCCAGACCTTCCTTTGAGATTTCAGTGTAAGCCACCATAACCCCATAACTCTGGTACTTGGTGCAATGGCAAATTCAGCACAATATGGATGCCTGGGTCTGCTGCTGGGATGAGCTATGCCCAGGCCTGCTTCAACCAGGCTGCATCTGCAGAGTGCTTC
Source organism: Marmota monax (assembly GCF_021218885.2). Lineage (NCBI taxonomy): Eukaryota > Metazoa > Chordata > Mammalia > Rodentia > Sciuridae > Marmota > Marmota monax. Next base: position 100,580 of record NW_026694305.1, on the reverse strand, counting down.
ATGAACAGGATGCAGACTAGTGAATGGTACTCCGGGGACTTTTTCTTAAAAAACATTTGCCCCTCATGTTCTCTGGGACCATGACAAGAGGGACAGCCTTCAGACCTTTTTCAAATTATCCTGATAATTTATGCGCTGATCTCTCTAGTAAATGTGTTCTCACAGCATTATCCTTACACGATTTTTCTTCACTCTTTCTTTGGACAGACTTCATATTTTCCAAGTCTTTCTGCTCTACTTTCTTTTGTTTCTGAGTCTCACTTCGAATCTGACTAAAAGTTGCCAATAATGCTTATGCCATAGCCTGAATATTTTCTGATCAGAAATTTCTTCTACCAAAATGTTCTAGGACATTCCCTTTAAATCCAGCCTTCAAAAAAGCTCTTTGGTATGGAAACAATGCAGCCAGATTTTTTTTTTTTTTGCCATGGTGTAACAAAGGTGGCCTTTCTATTTCCAAAAGAATTCTCATTTGTATTTGAGTCTGGTTATATAGTCTGGTCATCTGAGTTCTTTCAGAATCATTCAAAATGTTCCATTTACATCATTCCAAGGTTTTCTAGCCAGAAACTCCAAACTCTTCCACATACTTGCCATTACCTGAGTCCAAAACCACTTTCATATTTTTAGACCTTCATTATTAGCAATGCTACTTCTCAGTAGCATTCTTTTAAATTAATCTGGTTTTTTTTTTTTACTAATATAACAAAATATCTCAAGCAGGATAATTAAAAGGAAAATATGTTATTTACTTCACCATTATATATATTCAGGGTGGATATGTGGTGATGGTCTTCTTACTAGCAGAGGTCTAAGATGACATAGGACATTGCATGGCAAAAGGCAGTGAGCACACATGTATGTGTGTGTGTGTTTTGGTCTCATTCTATTTTTTGTTACAAAATCACCAGTATTCAATCATGAGGGTTCTATCCTGATCCCTTATTAAATACTAATCACCTGACACAGGCTCCAGCTTTATATAATGGAGAAAGATTATGTTTTCATCTTAATATCTCTGGGCAAGAATGAACTAACTCTTGAGGGACACTCTTAAAACATGTTCATCCATTGCAGGAAAAAAAATGCATAGGACTATATGTACAAATTTCTAAATGTTTTCTCTCATAAAAAATTAAAGACAATAAATAATTACAAAGGTAATTATAATTTTATAGTTCATATCCATTGAAAAATATTTGGGGGAATTAGTATTTAGTTTTATTGGTGTTCAAAATTAGTATTTACTATTTCAAGTTGGATTGCAAGCTCAGTCAATGCTGAACTGCAATAACATTTACACATTTCATTTATGAAAGTTTTTTCCCATATATGTAAATATATCCAAGCTTTGCTATTCACAAGTATAAGACATGACACAATTGATTATATTTGTTGCAGAGGAAGCATTTGTAGAATTCCATGGTATTACTCTTTTGAGAGTTTTGAGAAATGAGCTATTTGTTACCATTTGTAATTTGTTACTAAATTTGGTTCCCCAATCCTTTCAAATATGTATAGTGTGACCACACTTTCATTGAAATCATACATATATAAATTATATAAATTATACACATATAAATAAATTATATAATTATAAATATATTTATATAAATTATATATTCTTATGACATCCATAAAGGAATACCTTGTTATTTCTGTCTTGTGCCTTAGAAGAAGAACTTTCTTTAAAAACTCTAGCATTTTCTTTCATTGGAGAATGGTATTAACCCTGGTTCCCTAGTCTGCTTAAGTGTCAGTCAGCTTTTTTGGATACATTGATTGTAATCAATATATCTGACAAGAACAACTTAGAGAAGGAAACATTTATTTGGGGCTCATGGATTCAGAGGCATCAGTCCACAGATGACTGACTCCATTGCTGTAGGCCTAAGGTGAAGCAGCACATCATGGGAGAAGGGTATAATGGAGTAAAGCTACACAGCTCATGGAAGAGTCAGGATATGGGGTGGGGAGAGGGAGAGAAAAAGAGGAAAAGGGGCTGCAGGAAAGATACACTCTTGAGGGCATGCCCCAAGTGACAAGCCTCCACCAACCATGCCCACCTGTCTACCAGAAAGTCTGTCCTTTTAAACTAGGATGGACTGATTAGCTTACAATTCCCATAATCCAAAAATTTTACTTCTGAGTATTCCTGAGTTAGTAGTACTCCTCTTAACAGGAGATTTTGGGGGACACCTCATATCATAACTATTACAAAACTGGATGCTAGCTAAATTTGTTCAATAAAAATGTGCAACAACAACAAAATTCCAATTATATTCAAATCATCAATATCATTTTCATTGTCTATATTTGAAATTTATTTCTCTAACAATAGAAAATGTAGCTTTCATTTTTCTAATATATTTATTTTTTAAAACCTCCCTGCCCATATGTGACTAGTCTTCCATCACTGGTCAATCCCTCTTCCATGTGGATGCCTCACCACACTCTAGCTCCAACAAATCCACAAGCTTTCGCTTCTCATATGCCCTGCTCAGCCTGCTTGAGTTCTGAAACACTTTGCTAAGTCATCCATCTTCATGAACGCCTTCTCTCCCACATTCAGACTCTCATGACCAGTGTAAATTGTCATCATGTGGTATGCTTTCATTGACATCTTGGTTTCTAACACCCTCTTTTGATCTTCTTGATGACTCAATCTCCAAATTATCTCTTTCAAACACTTCCTCCAAAGGTATTCTTTCCCATACACCTAGACTGGGTGAAGAAACTTAGCATTGTACAGGAGTCTAGGTGTATGGGAAACATGTTCTGAAACAACAAAAAGAGGACACCCAACTATATTGATGTCCCTGTTCATTGGGTTTGGAACCAAAGTACCCAAGTTGTACCCCTGGTCTGACTGTCCCTCCCTTGTACTTCACCTACAGGCTTTGACATTCCATTCCAGGCTAGATCCCCATGAAGGATACCGTATCTATGCTGCTCAGGTCTCCAATTTCCTTTCACCCTCCTCAATATTCCCTGACTCCTCAAGATGGTAATGTTTTTCCCCAGTTGGTGAGTTTAAGATTTTATTTTTAAGTAGAGAAGGAAAGAGACAGCAGAAGAAAAAGCACATAGTCCAATTTCTAAATTATGAGTTTTAAAAAGGTTTTATTTTGGTGGTGGGGGCGGGCGGACCTGGGATTGAACTCAGGGGTACACAACAACTGAGCCATTCCCCAGACCTATTTTGTATTTTATTTAGAGAAAGCATCTCACTGAGTTGCTTAGTGCCTTTCTGCTGCTGAGGCTAGCTTTGAACTTTACATCTTCCTATCTCAGCCTTCCGAGCTGTTGGGATTATAGATGTGTGCCACTGTACCTAGCTAAAAAGCTTCTTTGTTAATTTATTGAATTTCTTCTTTATTTTTTACACATTTTCCTTGGAGAAAAGAATAGATGGTTTCTTATAAAAAATGTTTTTCAATAATCACCTACATAAATTATGAGGTTAGACATCATCCCTGTGATGGTTAATTTTATGTGTCAGATTAATTGGACTAAGTGATGCTCAATCAACTGGTAAACATTATTTCTTCATATGCATGTGATGGTGATTGTGAAAACTATTATCATTTGAATCAGTATTAGACTGAGTAAAGAGGATAGTCCTCCTTAATCGTTGAAGGCCAGGATAGAACCAAATTGCTTCTCTCTCTCTGCTTGATCTGAGATATCCATTTTGTCCTACTCTTGGACATTAGACTTTGGCACTCCTGATTCTTGAACTGTTGGACTGGGATAAGGACTTATACCACTGAATCACCTGGTTCCCAGGGGTCTGAATGGGACTGTAACTGTATCACTAACTTTCTTATTTCCAGTTTATTGAGGGCAGATGATGGGATTTTTCATTCTCTATAATCATATGGGTCAAATTCTGATAACAAATTCCTCCCTAAATATCTCTATATTTTTATATCTGTCTAGCTTATTGATGCCATTTCTCTGAAGAATCCTAATATCATCTGTAAATTGTGCATTTTGAGTCTTGATGTCAGTTTCACATACGTAGATACCCTGGATAACTTTCAAGGGAGTAAAGACCATGATTTGACGTGATGTGGTTTGGATGTGTCCCCCCAATGACCAAAGGTTAAACGACTTTTCCTCAACTTATGGTGCTACTGGGAAGTGATGGAACATGGAAGAGGGAGGCAAAATTGATAGCTAGAAGTCATCCAGTCATGTGGGAGTATGCTTAGGAGGGAACATAGGGGTCCTGGTATCACCTTTTTTCCTCATTGCTTTTTGACTGCCATAGTGATAATATTCCTCTGCCACACATGACCACCATTAGGTACTGTTTTCCACAAATCCAAAAGCAGTGAGATTAACTTACTATGGACAGCAACTTCCAAAAATAAATAAATATTTCTCCTTCTAGATTATCTTTGGTATTTGTTACAGTTATGCAAAGACAACTAAAACATTCAAAGAGGATTTATATGTTAAAGAATAATCTAAATTCACTCATAGAGCACGAGATACTTACTGTTTTATATGTATTTTATCCATTTTTTTCCCTAACTGAAGGACTCACTAGGAGAAAATTACCTGTAAACAAATGGCAAAATTATAATTCAAATATGAATATTAATGAGATACATGATAGCTTTCCATTGCTTTGAACAAAATACCTGATAAGAGCAATTTGGAGAAGCAAATATTTATTTTTGGCTCATGGTTTTGGAAGCTTCAGTCCAAGATTAGACAGCTTTATTTTTCTGGGCAAAATGTGAGACAGAACATCATGGCAGAAGGGTGTGGCAAAGGAATGCTGCTCAACTCATGGCAGCTAAGAAGGAGAGAAAGAGAGAAGGAGAGGGAGAGAAGGAGAGAGAGAGAGAGAGAGAGAGAGAGACACGGACAGATCAGGGATAAGATAAATGCCTAAAGTGACCTACTTCCTCCAACTGAGTCCTGCCTCCCAACAGTTTATCTGGCTATCAATGAATCAATCCACTGTTAATGGAGGAACTTAGAGCCTCATGATGCTTTGTCTGAAAGCCCCACCTCTGAATCTTGCAGCATTGGGGACCACAATTTCAATACATGAGCTCAAACTGTAGCAAGCTCTTAAAATTTACACTGTACTGTCATTCACTGTCTTTGTACATAATAGACAATTGTAACTCTTGATGCCTTCCCATACTTTAAATTAAAGGTATTTATTTGCTTGTAGCAACCTGTACATGGGGCAGTGACATTTCACTCAGTATCTCTCTGTGCCTGAGATATGTCTTCTTTATCCCATTCACTTCCATTAATTTTGGATGATTTTTCAATCTAATCTCAGTGATTATACCCATAGAAATTTTCCTTGTAAATTTAAGAATACTGTCATTTATAGTTCATATTTTCTACATTGTTTTATAGTGGTCATTTATGTTTCCTTTTCTCTAACCCTATATTGTCAATTCTTGGAAAACAGGTGGTAGTATAAAATCTTACTTAGTTTAATATAATAAAATCTTTAATTTGAACTAGACTCTGAGTAATAATGCATAAATGAGTTGTTTTTCTCTGTGTTTGACAATCACTATTTCTATGTATTTTTTCATAATTGTTACTTAGTGTTACTGATAATCCAGTACTTTATGACAGATTTAAAACCTTAGTTAATGTTAGTCTATTTTTGATGGACTACATTTTCAAAATATCCCTTATCTCTCCTAGATCTGACATCCTATTGTATAGGCTCAGTATGTGAACTCATTTCCTCTTTTGTGACAGATTTTCTTCCTGTATAAACAAATGAATGAATGGCCTTATTTTCTTTTCTCTGACTTTGAAATATATTGATATATTTTTAAGAGAGAGAAATGTTATTATTTTGCCTTGAGGGGATTATTTTCATTTTATTTAATTTCATTTCTGTTTTAAAATGAGCATTTTGCAAATGAAAACTACCTTTGCCAGTTACTTTACACACAATGTCATTAAATTTTCACAAGACTCAGGAGATTTTCATAATGTAACTGCCATTTTTGAAATGAGAAAAATGAGTATAGCAAGGTAAAGGAATTTGGTCAGAATTACACAGTTATGAATCAAAATCCGAACCTTCTGTCTTTAAACCCTTTTAAATGTTCCCTATTGTAAACAACTCAGATATGTTGGACAAGAAAACATGTGACTAAATCTGTGAATTTATATTGTTGTTATTATTTCACTTAAACATATTAATAGATTAACTAAATTGAGGTTACCTGATTACTAAATCTAATTAAGAAAAACAAATAAATATGGTTGTACTAATATTTTATTTGCTGTGCATCTGAAAATCAGAATTAGCTGGACATTTTTATTTATGTAGCAGTCTTAAAATAAATGCCAATAATAGTCATGCTCAGAATTTAGGGAATTCTTATAAAATAAAGAATGAAAAAAAAGGAGAAAAAGGAATGATGGAAGGAATATATGGAAAAATGAAGGGAGGAAAATGTGAAAAAAAAGAAAACAATAGACATAAAAAGAGAAAAACTAATAAATGAATGTAAAGTTATCATTGAAAATAAATATTTGCAGTGCTTCCAATGTGGGTACTTAGAAATATTAGTTTATTTTCCCCCTGATCCTTGAGAAGGTATAATGAATGATAAATTTTGAAAATATTTAACTCATTCTTAAACTAAATTCAGTAGTCCTTCCTTACTGTGATATTTTCTTTCTGCATTCATTTACCTACGATCAAATTCAATTCAATATCAATAATTGGAAAATTCCACAAATAAGATCCTCAGAAGTTTTAAGTTTCATGCTGTTCTGAGTAAGGTAATAAAATTCTGAGCCTTATTGTTTTGTCTTGCTTGGCCTATGAATCATCCCTTTCATACACCACCTGCCCAGTAGGCAGTTGGGTGTCCTCTCAGTTTTCAGATCAGCTGGCTCAGAATTGCAGCCTGTGTGCTCCAGGGACCCTTCTTAAAATATTATATTTTAACTTTTATTAAAGAATTATAATTATACATGATAATGGGATTCATTCTGCCATATTCACACATTCACATAACATAATTTGATCAATTTCACTCCCAGCGTCTTCTCTTTCCTTCTTCTTCTTCAGGACCTGACACTCTTGCTCTTCTCTACTGGTGTTGTTGTTGTTGTTGTTGTTATTATTATTATTATTATGATTATTATTATTATTATTATTATTTTAATCACTGCATTATAATTTTATAGAACCATTTTTTTATGTAATAAGAATCCCAAAGTACAAAAATAAGAATGCACAGGAGCAAAATGGCATAAACCTTGAAAAGATAAATTAACTCCAGAACCATGTGGCAACTATCCAAGGCATTTAGGGAAAAAATGTAGAACATAAAGAGTTTATGCTATTTTCAACTTCAGGCTTTGAATCATGTCTTTTATAAACAAGGGGAATTTTACATGAGTCAAAACTCACAATTCCCCAGTTTTCTCCATGTGTCTTTCCTTTATTTATCACTATTTAAATATATCCATTGTTTCTCACTATTTAAATGAGTATCTTTCCTTGTACTGTGACTTCCTTATGTGTCAATATACGAATCATACACATTTTTCTCTTTGGTTGGAGCTTAGTATATGTATGCTTTTTTATGTATATTTCAATTATTTGTAGCTCCCTCAGGTTTTAGAGTGAGTACTGTTTTTCCAACAAAAACAGGAGATCCAATTAAATAAGAAATTTTCCTTATTTTTTATTTTAACTTTTTAAATTTAATTCTAATTAAATAAGGAATTTTCAATATGACCATATTAAAATTATATCCTCTATACCTTATAAAACCTGCTAGTGATTTTTTTTTTTGCCTTTTTCAAATCACAGTTCCCTCATTCTAAAATGTATTACATGCTCAATATCCTTCTAATTAAGGCTAAAAACATTTTACAATTAATAATTCAAGACATAGAAAATATTTTTAAAGTTAATATTTAGTAGAATGTGTCAATATCTTTCTCAACTGAACAATTATTTCTATTTGAAAACATAATCTTATATTATATAAATTAATTGTACTTATTCCAATCAAAGAATAAATTGGATTCTTTTATTTCTTTCTGGACTAATTAAATTAAATTTGCAATGAAATACAGTGAAAATATTTATTTCTACTTTATACTTAGACATCTATTTATTGAAGAAATGCTACTAGAAAAATTTAGAAGGTGGCTTTGAATTAAAAAGTCCTAGTGTGCTATGATATACAGAACAAAAATATATGAATATATAAAGGTCATCATTTGCCATGAACTATATAAAGATTATAATTCTCCATCTGTCCATAAATACTGTTTTCACATCTAAAGAATTGATTCTGCTTTTTCTTTCCCTCTCAATTCATTTTGTGATAAATTTACAATCTGACACTTTCTAAATTTTGCTCTGTTCATATAGTTAATGTAGATAATTTGATCGCCTGTCAATTTAATAATATTAATTTTAGCAGTGTATCCTGGTATAAGGCAAAATAAATTTAACGAACAATAAAGAGAACTTGAAAAAACTGTAAATTTCCTGGCTTTAAATTTCTTTATATTTAAGCGACTTTGGTGTAGAATTAGACATTCAAGATCACTTCTTGAACCATAAATAAAAGAGAAAAAATATGGAGTTGCCAAATCACCACTGGCTTTGTATAGACAGAGTCATTAAATACAAACACAGCATGAAAGAAATGATGTGTTCTGAGGGGACACAGGCCACGTTAAATCTGAAGAAACTACAATTTCAACAATGAAATCTAATAAGCTTGAGGTGCATAAAATAACTGGAGGAAAACCACACATAGAGCAGACCTCCATTTAGACCTGGGAAAGTATGAGTGCTGCCGTGGTTGTTTACTGGCCAAACAAAGAAAATCGTTAGACAGTATCATAAAACTCCACTAATCCATAAAATGCTAGTATTTTATTTGTGCAAACAGTAATTCCTCCCCTTTTTTCTGTGTATTTTATGGCATGGGGTTCTTTTATAGTACCATATATATTTAAATCTAGATTTGTTTTCTTCTATTCCTTTGAAAATACTGTACCTCAAGATAGAATAATCAGTGTTTCTAAAAGAAAATACTCTCTATCACTGACATAAAATGTTTCAGAACAAATGAAAAATACATTTCCTTTTCAGTATATTTTTTTTATTGGTTGTTCAAAACATTACAAAGCTCATGACATATCATCTTTCATGCATTTGATTCAAATGGGTTCAGACATCATCATGGTGTTTGAAATTTAATAATGAGATTGATATTTTAGTATTTATTTATTTACTCAATAATTTTTATATTTTATAGCTTTTTTACAAGTGTATTCTCATCATTTAATTATGAAATGGTCTGCATAATGCCCTGTCCATGTGTAGAAAATATGGGAAAAATAGCTTTGGTAACATTTGTTTGCATTCAGGTACTTTGGTCCATACTTCATATTTTTTATAATAACATTCATAATTAAATGGCACAAGAAAACTCTCTCTGTAGCTAATTAGGTGTTACACACATTAAAACCAGTCATCAGTATTTTCATGATTGGTGAAAGCAGCTTTTGTGCTAAATATTAAGAGTGACAGCATTGATTCAATTATATTTTGTTTTTAATCATTGACAAAATTTTAGTACCATCAATATTGCCCTCCCAAGTATAACTGTGATATTAGCAGATAAAGCCATTACAAAATTTTGTTAACTATATCACATCCTTTCAAAAGTATTGGTCCCTTTCTACATCAGCTGGAGTTTTCTTAAACAATACAACTTATTTTGTCTATCTCACAAAAGTCTAGGTCTTTCAAGGTGACTGATGTGGTAATACACTTTTCTTTTGCTTCAATTCCTGTTTCAAGACAAAAATTCACATGTTGATATGGTAAACAGAGGTGTATCGAGAGTATTTCATGTTAGCTGTGATAAGCATAGTTCTCTCTTTCTTAAAATATGTCTGTAACCACCACATGGTATGACATAAAACATACTCATATATCCTAACGCATCTACAAACATGGAAGTGTTTGGTAGTTAATACCCAGTACAGTCAATCAGGTAAATGTAGTTGAGAGATAGTATAAATGTATCTTTTGTTTCTAGGGGAAAAGAACATATTCAACTTGGCTCATTAGCACGTCACTTGCTCAACGACCACTTGTTCCTAGTGATGTACAGCTAGATAACTCAACATTTCTTCATTTTGTCTGTCCCTCTACTTGAGTATTCTCATTTCCTTAGATCCCATGCTAATACAAATTATATATGACACACTCTTCAGACTCAAGATTTTGAAGGAAATTCATCTATGTCCTAAAACTAATACTCTCAAGGTAACATTGAATAATATCTGAGAGCTAACCAGTAATTATATAAACATTGTTAAATTATAAACTGGGTGTGTAAAATCTCTAACATTCAGTATAATCATGATTGTCAAGATTCCACTGGTGCTTGATTGTGATGGGACACTGGTATAAGGCTGGTTTATGCAATAGTGGTAGTACATACACAGGAATGAGAAAATGCTAATTTAAAAGATTATGGGGTTGACTGGGTTTTTGCTAAGAACTCTGAAAAGGGTTCATATACACGTGTATGTGTATGTTTGCACATTTTTTAAAGTTAATGGGGCACATATCAATTTTTTAAAAAATATATAAACATTTCACTTCTTTCTTGCTTATATTTGTGTGTATACATGAGTGTGTGCATGTGTTTATGTATATCTGTGTGTTGTTTTACTAAGTTTGAATGCTTCACTGCTTTAAAACTTCAGTCTTCATCATATGGAAAATGATAGCATTTGAAACTTTAAATATACTACAAAATTTGGAAAAGGGAGGATTACAAATAAGATTTACTAGGTGGTATTTAAAATAATTTAAATTGTCAGGCATGATGGCACACACCTTTAATTCCAACCATTTGGAAGGCTGAAGCAGGAGAATTGTGAGTTCAAATCCAGCCTCAGCAAAAGTGAGGCTCAAAGCAACTCAGAAATCCTGTCTCTAAAATACGTAGGAATAGAAATGTGGTTCAGTGGTTTAATGCCTTTGACTTTAATCCACAGTACCAAAAATAAAAAACAAAATAAAATAATATAAAAACTAGTTACAATAAATGGTTCTGATGACATTTGATATTTGTTAATTTAAATATTAGCAAATTATAATGAAAGATATTATTGAAACAAAGCCAAAGAATTAGAAAAACCCATGAAAAGTTCTAATAGTTTTGTTTGTTTTATTGAAGGTCCAAGCCTATATATATATATATATATATATATATATATATATATATATATGTATCATATATAATGTTTCCTTTTAAGCAAGGACAGAATTGAATTTTTCCTTTGAACAGTAATCTGTATTATTATTGGGCCATTTATTCTGCATACAATTCTATGCTAGGAATTGAAAGAGGATTCAAAGAAATTGTTGGTATACTTACAACCCTCATTATTACTTATGCTTCAGGTGGAAGATTATATATAAGACAGAAATAAACATACCCTTTTTCTATTCTAAACAATTATGAAAATATTTAACATGTAAAACAATCTCAATGATTTGATAAATTAATTTAAGATTTAAAAAGTCATAACATTTTTGTTTGGGGAATTGGGATGGGATTGACAAAGTATATGATGTTTCAGTTACAAAGATAAATAAGTTCTGAAGAACTATTTTACAACACAGTACCCATTGCTAACCAATATTGGACTGTATCCTTAGATTTTGTTAAAAAGATACACTTTATAGTAAATGTTCTTGCTACAAAAAAGAGAATCAAGAAACAGTAATAATAAAGGGGACAGAAAGAAACATGGGGAAAAGATGGGTACATTTATGGCCGTGGTTGTGTTGATGGTGTCATGGATAGATAAAGGCCCCAAACTCATTAAAATCTATAACAGCTTTAGATATCAGCTTGCACTCATAATTCTCTACCTCTGGGCAGCAAATGTTTGAACCCAAGGTTATGAACTAAAAAAATTCCAAGGAATGATCCTTTAAGAGTGCATCACTATGCAACTTAGGCACTTTGGGATCAGCACCAAGAAATTCTCAAGGGTGGTTTCTTTGGGCAGTTCAAAGATCCATAATCCATCTGCTGCTCCCCAAAATATGTTACTCTAAAAAAGTAAAGAAAATTAAAAAGATTAATTACCTGAGGATATAATTATATCAAATACTTTCTTATGATTAATTTTTCAAAATATAAGAGATGTTAGTCTGAGTTGTCTTACAAGATTTTCTATTAATAAGTAGCTTTAAATAGCTTAGTATTGTGATTTGCCAATGATTCGCATCACATATTCCTCCAGCCAAGTCATGCTATAGAAAATGTGTGTTTGCTTCAAATTATCATTTACTTTATAACAATTTATCATTAACATATAATTATTTAGCTTTACATTGAGAATAGTTTGTCTACCATGGCAACTTTCCTGCTTAAACAAGTAAATATAAAATACTAGAATTTCCCAGCCAGTGGGCAATAGGTGTATTGAAATTGCATTTAGCTGGAAAAAAGTTTTCAACCCATTCCATTATATCAAAGTTGGCTTCCTCAGCAGTGAGCTTCTCCCACAAAAATTGATTGTGTGATGGCAGCTGGTTGTGAATTATAAAAAAGAAAAACAGGTGTTCCTTTATACCAAAAACTAAAGGCTTATTTTAAAAACATTACTCTAGAGACTTGGAGAATTGTAGCAGTGTAAAAAGATACAAATGAGCATAGAATATCTGATTTTCAAACACTACAGACTCTTCTCCCTCCCATAAAAAACAATGTTTGTTTGTTCTTCACTTTGTCAAGAACAAAAAAAAAATATATAAAGAATCAATGTCTAATGAAATAGCTCCCTAAGAATATGAAATTCAATTGATACCCCTAATAAAAATCATCTTTTGCTATTCTATGCTACTTAATATAAAGATATCTATCTAGGCCTTGATAGAAAATATCATGCAATCTTCTATTCTGAAATACAGAACAATCATTTCAATATCAGTTAATAATTTAGCTATTTATGATTGTTCAAGTGAAATATAGATATTGGAATCAGGCAGTGTTGTTTGTTTTAATTTGTGTGTATGTGACAAATATAAACTCATACACACCAACAAAAGTAGGCAATTAACCATAAAAAGAAAATGCATAAGAAAAGACTTGAATAAACCATTCACTAAGAAAATTTATAAACCTGGTTAATAAAATTTTTAAAAACCATTTAATATTTGTCATTAAGGAAATGCAGATTCAATCTACAGTACAATGCCATTTCACACCAAATAGAATAGCTAAAAAAAAGCTTACATTCCAAATTTCTGATAAAGTTATGGAGCAATAGGCAATCTCTCATATATTTCAGGGGAGAACTGAAGACTATAACCACTTGGCCAAACAGTTTAGCAATGGAGATTTAAATAGATAATTTTTATGAATCAAACCACTTGGCCAAACAGTTTAGCAATGGAGATTTAAATAGATAAATTTTATGAATCATAAAGTACACTTCCATATATTTATGTCTCATGAGAAATACAAATACAAACCATTGAAAGACATGTGTGCAAATGTTCACATTAACTTTTTTATTATTTTTTTAATTTATATATGACAGCAAAATTCATTACAATTCTTATTACACATATAGAGCACAATTTTTCATATCTCTGGTTTATACAAAGTATATTCATAACAATTTGTGTCTTCATACATGTACTTTGTATAATAATATCCATTCCATTCCACCATCATTTCTAACCCCATGCGCCTTCCCTTCCCCTCCCACCCCTCTACCCTATCTAGAGTTTGTCCATTCCTCCCACACTCCCTCTCCCTACCCCACTATGAATCAACCTCCTTATATCAGAGAAAACTTCTGTCATTTAGATTTTTGGGATTGGCTAACTTCACTTAGCATTATCTTCACTAACCCATCCATTTACCTACAAATGCCATGATTTTATTCTCTGTTATTGCTGAGTAATATTGCATTGTGTATCATATTAACTTTTTATGCAGAACCACAATCAAAAGGCAAGGGCATCATTGTATCTCACAGGTGTTGTGTGTATCAAAACTAACCAGAGTCAAAATAATACAAAATGTATGATTCTATTCTTACAGAATTCTAGAACAGGATAAACCAATCTATGAGGACATGAGTGCCAGTAGTTGCTCATCATGAGTGTGGCCCAGTGCAAAAACTTGTAGGGGCGGTGAAACTGACATGGGGTTTCTTGGAGGTTTCATATATTCCTCAGCACTCACAAAGGTGTACTTTGGAATTTTGTCCATCTTGTTGTTTCAAAATATACCCTGATAGAGTTAATGGAAAAATAAAAACTGGAAAATGCATTATTACCAAAATAATTAATCTGGGTAGCAGTATGTATTTTTTGAAGCAACCTGCAGAGATGTTAGACATAAATACAGTAGTCACAACAGAATTCTGGAGCAAAAGCACAGAAATTGCAAAGGGAAAAACTGAGGCTATATGTGTCAGATGTCACTATCTCCCATATAAATTTCAAATTGGATTGAAACTCCAATCACATGGCACATGTAAAATCCCCCATAAAGCTTAATTTTCCATTCAAGAATATCCACTTTCTTTTTTTTTTTTTTAGTTTAATTTTTATTGGTGCATTACAATTGTACATAGTAGTGGGATTTCACTTACATACATAGTTTTAGTTACATTTCCTTTTGCTCCAAATGAGAAATCATTTGAAAGAAGTATAATGTTTAAAGCAGAAATCTGAGGCATAAGTGAAGAAGTAAGTGCCTTCATGATACTCAGCAAAAATATTTAAATAATCCTTATGAAGCACCAAGATACACAGAAATAGACATATAGATGTGTAAAATGCATATATAATCAAATAGAAAATAAGAGAAGGATGGAGAAATGTGTTTTTAAAACAATATGTCTAAGGGCTGTGAGGCCTATTTAGATACCTCTCCCAAATATATTAATATACATATTGAATAATATGTGTATCCCTTAAAATTCTTGAATTTGTAAAGCTGTAGAAAGCAATAAAATTAGCTTATTGAATAATAATATTTGGCAAGTAAAACTTCAAAGGTGAATAGGTATCTAATCACAGCTCAGTAAGAGTTATGTCTCAAAATTTCCATTTTCCTTTTGAGATGTCCATCATCTGGGTCCACAGGTCTACTTTCCTCAAGCTTACAGGAAATTCTGCAAAACAACCAGAATACACTGCACTCTCCTTCATTTCCAAGAGGAAAGAAAACACTTCCCGTTACTGTCTCTCAAGTTTGAGAACATACTTTATGTAAGACCTCCAATAGATCTAACGTTTTATCTGTGCCATATGCCATGTGCCATGGACACTCTGTCTTGAAACCCCAACTTCTGCCCTGTAGAAAGAGCTTTTGTTCTTTGGCTCCCCTTCCATGGCCATGTCTTAGCTGGGCATTGGGGAAATTGCACTTCTAGAAGCTCAACAGCTTTATTACTGAAAGTTGGCATCAGGTAATATAGAGGGTGCCTCACTGGTTTAACATTTACACACTGGTATCTGTCTGTTTGTCTCTCCCTAGTTCTCTCTTTTTCTCTCTGAAACACACATACCCACAATCTTTATATCTGTGCCTATATCACCTATATTTTTTTCTCTCCATTTATGACCATTAAAAATTTTCGTCTACTCATTGATTTGTTTTCAATAATTTCTACCAACATATTTCTTTATAAGAAATGGAAGTATCAATGACTAGAACTTCATCCATAGGCATGCCAAAACCTGTGTGTATTATGCAGCAACTATACTGTCAGTGGACTGTGGATGCCTTCTTTGCGGGCACGCTGTTGTTGCTCACAAATGAAGTTGGAGTTTTCATTGGCACTTCCACCATTACTTTCTCCGGAATCTGCATGTTGCTGTGCTCTTATCATTACTGCAAAAACAAATTCTGTTCCAAATGTGATATTTTGTGAAACCCATATACAAACACATCATCTTTTTTGTGCACATTTAAGGATTCAAACCTAAGATGACATGTGTTCTCATTCTGTTAGAAAGAAAGTCTGTGGAAATAAAGGTGCAAACATTCTCTGAACCTTGTTAGGAGTCTTTAAAACTAGGAAACTTATATTTCTTTAGGAAAAAAATGCATCAAATGTTATTAATTGAGTAATCATATGAAAATTTCATTGGGAAGGTAAGGATGTTGTCTTGCTAAATTTCCTCCCTTGAATATATGATCCTTCTGCCTCAACCTCCTGAGTCTCCAGGATGACAGGCATGTACCAGCACACATGCCTTGTTGAAGATTTCTTAAACCCAGTATGTATTTATTTATTTAGGTTTTTATTCTAAACTGTCTTGATTTAGAAGTTTGTTCAAAAGTTAAAAATGTAAGAAGAATATAACTATATGCATGCCTACAGCCCTCTGAAAAGATACTGTGATACTTTGTCATTATCCTTGGCTCAACACAACAAGGTATGCAGGTTAGGCAAGTTTTGTGGTTAAGATCTGGAATATTCCTCTAAAGTCTGTGTATTGAAAATATGCCCCCCAATGCAGCAAGGTTCAGAGGTAGGGTTTTCAGGCAAAAGTTTAAGATATGGTCATTTTAACTGAGTTTAATAGTTTTGCTAAGAGAATGAATCTCACATTTTCATGACCTGGTTTTGATGTGTATTTGTGAGATCTGATTAGACTGGAGAGAAGAGGCTTCCATATCAATAAAAAAATCAGACACTAGTTGGGGGTACAGTGTATGAGCCTGCATTTAGAATAAATTACATAAAAACTTAACACTAGTTTTTTGATGATGATCTGCGATTTATCATACTTAAAAGAATTTAGCTCTATTAATTTTTATTTAAAAATACATGCAAGAAGCTACAGAAAAGCAAACAAAAAAACAAAACTAAAACAAAAGAAAATATTGGACTTAGACAATTGGAAAAAATGGACTTGTTTTTTAAAACAAATCAAAATAAATATTTTACCTTTTGGTGTTGATATAAAAATAAAAGGAGCATACTTGTGATGAATAATTTATATGTAACTTTATAATAAAAAGCTTCATTTTAATTATAACTGCATGCTATTTTATGCTTTGTTAAATATTTTATGTATATAGTTTTATAATGTACGGACTTCTACATGCTTTTCTTTTAAAATATTTTGTTGAAAGCATCATATTTCTTAAAACAAAACAAACATAATCCACTAAGTAAACAAAAACTAATGTCAAGAGCAATTTATCATGTAGCAATATTTAGTTATTCACATGTATAGCTTTTCAATACTTCTGTTTGCCTGCCTTAATTTTTGCTCCTCATTGAAACTGCGAAATTTATAACCAACTTCCTGCCGAGTAGAGATGGTAGTTAAGAAGTTTTTCTAGCTCTGTTCTAGCTTCTTATTGAAATTATTCTCCAACCAGTGAGAAAACTTATGGGACTGAGGTCTTTCAGTTCTTGAGGGTTTTCATTGTTGTAGTAAAAAATATAAAGTGCATGAATTTTGCCTTGTTCAAACATTAATTATTTTTAAAATATTGACTCTCCCAATTTGCAGTACAGTTTACATGAGGACACTTTTTACAGTTATATATACTAACTTTAGAATGGTAACCCTGGTACCATTGTTTCAGGCTGTTTCCAGTGGTTGTGAAAATGAACTACACTTTTCTGAAGCAACCTGTAGCATTTTTCTTATGATATTTTTATAATTCACAAATATCCATGCAAGCAAATGAGTTTCTATAATTTTTATCTCATATCTCTACATTTTTTTTCCTGAACATAAAAAAAAAAAAACAACAACACTTGAACAATTGGCAGACACGTGGATTACTAACAAGAGTACATCCTAGAAAATAGTCATTATTATGGTTGGGATTTGAGGTGTCCCCCAAAAGCTCATGTGTGAGCCAATGCAAGAAGGTCCAGAGGAGAATGATAGGGTTTTTGAGAGTTTTAACCTAATCAGTAAATTAATACATTGATAGGGATTAACTGAATGGTAACTGAAGTAGTAGGGTGTGGCTGGAGGAGGAAGGAATTAGTTGTAGCTTTGACAAGTAGAGATCTCTCTCTGCTTCCTGATCATTGCATGATGTGAGCTGTTTCCCTCCACCACACTTTTCTGCCATGATGTCCTGCCTCACCTTGAGCCCCAAGTAATAGAGTGTATTGTCTGTGGATTAAGACCTCTGAAACCGTGAGCCCTCAAATAAACTATTTCTCCTCTATTGTTGTGCTGGTCTGGTCATTTAGTCATAGCAACATAAAAGCTGACTAAAACAGTCATATAAGATGTAATTATTGTTTTGGTTATAATAATTATTGTAGACATTTTAATTGAGCTTTACTTTAATAAAAATATCAATGTCAATGACCATCTCATTTCCATAACTAATTTGAGTGACTTGTATGGATAAAACTACTTTAATTATTGTTATTTTCAAATCTCTGGTTTTAAGAAAACTCCCTTATTTATGTTTCAAACTAGCACCTAGAAAATATAAGGGCTGTGGTTTTACAAACACAAATATCTTAAAATTTAAAAACTAAGAGGTGTCTTTTTTTATAATGATTTTAAGTTTTACTCTCAATTAGACAAACAAAACATTTGGGATGAAGATTCCACACTTATACCATTAGTATGGAATATTTAGTATGCATAAGGCTTATCAAAAGAAGTATCATTGATATCTTGGTGTGAATCCCTCTTTGTTTTCAGTGTTATCTTATTTACTATAGGATGTTTAGCAGCTTCTTCAGCCTTTACCACTTAGATGGCAACAGTATACCCCATACAATTTGTGACAAGAAAAATGTCTCCAAGCATTTGCAGACAATTTTCAGGGGAACAAAATCATACCAGGTTGAGAAGAATTAATCTTCAGTGGATATACTATAGGAGAGTGCAAGAGCAATTTGTACCTGAAGGCTAGTTTAGCCTTATTTCCAAAGAGTGATGCTTCTGTGCTGTCAGAGACTGTAAGTGTCCCAGATATGGAGTGCATACTCTTTGCTCAGGCTGGATAGAACTTGAATATCTCCCTTCTGTGACAAAGAAACTTTTCACTTATGTAGCATTGTACAGTGCATGGACTTATGAAATTTTCTGTGTAGTTGGGGTTTAATATTGAGCAAATTATTTAAGGGGATCCTTATGTAGAGTACTGTAGGTTTTTGATCTGTATCACTCCATATTTTCTGTTAATCTGTCCCAAATTACAGGTATGCAAAGCGTCCCAAACTCTAATACCTAGTTCCTTAGCTGACTGAGATAGATAGGCTCTATCCATGATATTTTGGTTTTTGATACTTTTTTGTCTCTGCACAGTGATGAGGAAGTTGTCTTTTGAGGACTCAACTTAGTTTCCTTCCAGATTTTTTTCAGGTACCACAGTCACATAAGCCTATTATATAATATCCAAAGACCATGCCTTAATGTACACTATCCAATTTTCTAGTTATTTATGGCAGGAAAGAAGTTAGCAGTGCTGTTTATTAAAAGTTTCCAACTGAGATATTTTTGAATGAAAAGGGAGCACTATTTGAAATAATTTTGGAAAGCTGAATGCATTGGCAAATGCCTATAACCCCAGCAACTTGGGAGGCTGAGGCAGGAGGATCTCAAGTTTGAAGCCAGCCTCAGTAAAGTAGTGAGGTTCTAAGTAACTTAATGAAACCATGTTTCAAAATAAAAGTAAATGGATCAATGATAGATAGATAGACAGATAAAACTGGGAATAGGGCTCAGTGGTAAAGTTCCTCTGAATTCAATCCCAGTACATAAAAGAAAGAAAAAAAATGAAAAATCATGCAAACAAGGACTGCCCAAACCACACTATACATATGATCCATAGTTTTATATTTAAATGAAAATGCATATCAGAGTTGCTTTAAAACATAACTACATAATAAAATTTGAGTGTAATCAGACTTTCCATTTATAAAATTGACTCTCTATGAATATGTGGAAGAAAGATTTCATATTTAGTGCATGATTTTTTTCCCTTTTCCCCATTTTTTATTTAATTTTTTATTTTATTTATATATGACAGTGGAATGCATTACAATTATTATTACACATATAGACCACATTTTTTCATATCTCTGGTTGTATACAAAGTATACTCACACCAATTCATGTCTTCATACATGTACTTTGGATGATAATTATCATCACATTCCACCATCATTTATAACCCAATGCCACCTCCCTTCCCCGCACACCCCTCTGCCCTATCTAGAGTTTGTCTATTCCCCCCATGCTTCCTCTCCCTATCCCATAATGAATCAGCCTCCCTATATCAAAGAAAACATTCAGCAATTGTTTTTTTTGGGGGGGATTGGCTAAATTAACTTAGCATTATCTTCTCTAACTCCATTCATTTACCTGCAAATTCCATGATTTTATTCTCTTTTATTGCTGAGTAATATTCCATTGTGTATATATACCAGATTTTTTTTATCTATTCATCTACTGAGGGACATCAAATTTGGTTCCACAGTTTACCTATTGTGAATTGTGCTGCTATAAACATTGATGTGGCTGTTTCCCTGTAGTATGCTGTTCTTAAGTCATTTGGGTATAGATCAAAGAGAGAGATAGATGGGTCAAATGGTGGTTCCATTCCTAATTTTTCAAGAAATCTCCATACTGCTTTCCATATTGGCTGCACAAATTTGCAGTCCCACCAGCAGTGTATGAGTGTACCTTTCTCCCCACATCCTCTCCAACACTTATTGTTGTTTGTCTTCATAATAGCTGCCATTCTGACTGGAGTGAAATGAAATCTTAGAGTGGTTTTGATTTGCATTTCTCTAATTGCTAGTGATGATGAACATTTTTTCATATATATGTTGGTTGATTATATATCATCTTTTCAGAATTGTCTGTTCAGGTCCTGGGTCCAGTTATATATTGATTGGGTTAATTGTTTTTTGGTGTTTCAAAATCCCAATGACATTCCTCATAGAAATAGAAAAAGCAGTCATGAAATTCATCTGGAAAAATAAGAGACCCAGAATAACTAAAACAATCCTTAGCAGGAAGAGTGAAACAGATGGCATCACTATACCAGACCTTAAACTATATTACAGAACAATAGTAATAAAAAACCTCATGTTATTGGCACCAAAACAGACTGGTAGATCAATGGTACAGAATAGAGGACACAGAGACTAACCCACAAAACTACAACTATCTTATATTAGACAAAAGTGCCAAAAACATGCACTGGAGAAAAGATAGCCTCTTCAACAGATGGTGCTGATAACACTGGAAATCCATATGCAACAAAATGAAATGAAACCCCTAACTCTCACCATGCACTAAATTCAAAATGAATCAAAGACTTAGGAATAAAACCAGAGACCCTGCATCTAATAGAAAAATTAGGCCCTAATTAGGCCCCCAACTTCCTTAATGAGACTCCTTTGGTGCAAGAATTAAAATCAAGAACCAATAAATGGGATGGACTTAAACTAAAATGTTTCTTCTCAGCAACAGAAATAATCTTTGTGGTGAATAGAGAGCCTATAGCTTAGGAGCAAATCTTCACCCCTCACACATCAGATAGAACACTAATCTCTAGGGTATATCAATAACTGAAAAAACTAAGCACCAAAAAAAAAAAAAAGAAAAGAAAAGAAAAACAAATAGTGCATGATCTTTTTTAAAAGGCTACATGCAGACTAAAGTACTAAAAGATGTTGATAGATGGTCAGAGGCAAACAAATTCCATATTGTGAATTGTCTCAATGAAAAAGAGACACTTGTGGGACTAAATCTAATGACGACTTTTTGATTTTATAAAGCCAATATTGACTTGATCATCCAATTAGAATTTTAGTCAGTATTTTGTAAATGAATACCATGAAGTTTAGTGAACGACATGTTAAGAAAATGCCTCATCATATATAAATGAAATTGAGAAATAGCAGGAAAAATCATAGCATATGTATAGTTCTTGTTAACCAGGTAAAAATGCAGCATAAGTAATGTAGAATAAAACAAGAGTTCATCATCTAATGAAGCATGAATGACATAAGAAAAGGGCAGATTTTGCTTCTGAGTTGTACAGTTAACGGCTCAGTTTTATTTCTAGACCATGAGTATTATGTAGTAAACTCATTTTTCTTTATGGTGACTTAGGTGCATCTCTGTTTTGTATAAACAATTGTCCCTGCTTTAGATGGGAATATTGTTAACATTATGATATCCTTTATCATGTCAAAATAATAGGCTACTACTTATGTCTGAAGCAAGCAAATAAATTTATTGCTTGCTAAGCAAGAAAGAAATGTAGTTTCAATGCACAGATTCTTCAAACTAAATAAAATCTGATCTACTATATATCACTTAGGGATGAATATATTTAGGTATTAAAAGAAGCAGGACTATTTAGAAATTGGATGTTTCTTGTCAGGGAGGTGGATTTAATAATGTAAGGCTGCTTCTTCTTGGCTTAGAATCAGAAATATAGGGTTGCTGCTGATTGGCTTACTTTCAGAGGTATGTTCACTATGGGAAATGTCTACTGATTGATTACAACTAGTATAAATCTTGCTCGCTCTCTCTTCTGTCCCTCCCACTATGCCTGATCACATTGTAAATCCTTGTAACTATGAACAAAATAACCACTCAGTATTCTCTTTTCATTAGTTTGGAAACTTCTGCTCAGTATTCTTGATCTTTCCATCCTATTGTTGGTCATACCCAGCTAAAGTTCTAGAATAAGCAATCAAAGAGTCTCATAATTTTATTTGACACTCCTGAAAGAAAAGCTTTGATTTGAAGAGAACTGATTTTGTTGGTCAATGTGATTTCATCAGCTTCTTTTTCTTAGGCATTGTTTTTAGAAGCAGCTTCCAGGAGGCCTTTGAGTCTCTGGATTGCAATCATCATGAAACTACTATACAAAAATGAAAACCCAAATTTCTATAAAACTGAAAGAAGGTGATCCACAACTGTGTCCCAAGATTTGCAAATGTGTTCATAAAATAAATTCCCTAAAAATACTTTCTTCAGCTTAGAAAGAACACCCCTTTACTTGTATTAATCCTGATGAAATTTTAGCAATGGTTCATACAATTCTGTTTAGCCATGTTACATCCAAGTGATATTCTATTACACATAATCTCTAAGATTTTTAATTTTTTTTCTGCCTTTCCTACCTCTTTTTATTAGGCCATACAAAATGAGAGATCATTTTTTGCAGAGATCATTGATATTATACTCCCAGAGATGGCATCACTCTTCTTTGTTTACTCCTGGATGAGTTCAACATTTTGATATTTTAAATAAAACATATTTTATCAATAGCTTAAAGAAGAATATCCTTGTGATTGTAGCAATTATTCATTGGAAATATTTGACAAAGTTAAACACACATTCATGAAAAAAAAACTTGGAATAGAATGAGATTTCCTAAAGTGATAAAGATCTTCCAAAAAAAATATACTAATATCAGTTGTGCTGAGAGGTAGGTATTTTACAATTAATAAGAGTATAAAAGCAAAGATGGTCTCGCTTAGCTATTCTGTTTAATGCCATGCTGGAAATGTTAGATAATGTACAAAGATGAGAAAAAGAAATGAACACAGATGGTTGTATTCATTTACATTACTACTAACAAAAAATAAACATTTCCCTTTTTCCTATCCTTACTAATATTTATTGCTTTATGCTTTCATGAAAAGAGCTATTCTTTCTTGGAGGAGATGGTATTTTTGTGGTTTTATTTGTATTTCGTTGATGATTAGTGATATCCAATACCTGGCTTGCTATTTTCTCTTTGACCTGAAAACTAGATTTTTCCTAGTATTTCTTAAGACTTAGGATTCTGAGATGATTGTTCATCATAATGAAATCTAGTGAATGCCTCTGTGAATATGTCTTTGCAAAAAAACTTTACTCACAACAGCTTGTTTAGCACAATTTGTTATACTATTTTTCCAACACTCCATAGTACATATTTTACTGGGGTACACTATCTTTTTCTGTGCAATATTTCTGTGAGAAGCATTGAAGTATCAAATTATTAAATTGTTTTTTTTTTCATTTTTTAACTTGATACTTGAAGAGATTAACTAATAATTTTGTTTCCAAAGCATTACAAAATCATGAACTGCATAACTTCATGAATATTGGGGTATATTTTATTTAGTGTCATATTTTTAGGACTTTGTAATGCTCCAGAAAAACCATAAGTTTGGTCACTTGGGTTAATTTGGAATTTGATAACAGATTCAATACTTAAAAGAAAACTGAAGTAGTTATTGCAAAGCTAGTAAATCTGTTCATCATTTTAAGTTAAAGTCCATTAAGAAATGAGATTAAGTCAGGATTTGCATAATTATAGCAGTTTGCAAAAGCTCCATTCCTGACAGAGACAGTGCATAAACTACAATAATATTATTATGAGCATCTCCCTGATCAGATAAATAATGATATGCCTGGGATTAGAGTATAGATTGGTGGATAGTATTATAAGAAAAAAAAATTAACAGTTAAGTGCCAGGAAAATGTTAGGGACTCTCCATTAGCAATAGGGATTTTACTACATTCAGTAACATCATACATAAAGGTCATTGTAGTTCAAGATCTAAAAATGCCTGGATTGATTTAGCTAAATTACAAATGGGTCTCTGGATTGACTTGTGACAAAGGTAAACCTTTGCCACAGAATTAAGGCACAGATGATTACAGACAATGCATCCTTGATACAGGATATATTGTTGAGATAACATTAGAACATGGATAATTTTCCATGTATATTGATAGAACATTGTGGAAGGAGTATTTTCAGATTATTTAAGGGCCCTGTTGGCTTCTATAATCCGTGAAATTGGATTATGTCATCTTGGTTAGTCAAAAATAAAAACATTGTTATTTCAGAAAAATTTGATACTAACTACATAATAAATATGCTAATACCACAATTCCTCTAGCAATTCTTTTAGTGATTAGTCTCAAGTCATTTTGAATCATTTATAATGTATCTTTAGATAACATTCTTCTTTTATCTGTATTGCAAAAATAGTACAATAATTGATTTGCCTAGAAGTTTTTTTTTTAATCACTTCTAGACTGGTTAGAAAGCATCTGTAGAACTGTGGGAGACAAAATAATTCAATCTCAAAGATGTTCACATCCTGATTTGCAAAATCTTTAAATGTTATTTTACATAGAAGACAAGGAGTTTTGCAAATGTATAAAGGTAAGGACCATAAGATGGGAAGGTTACTTTGTATTATTTAGAAGGGCCCAATATAAACCAGTCCTGGTGACATTTTGATGTAGTCTTGTGAGGCTGATTTTGCATTCCTGATTTCCTGATATACAAGATATTAAATTTATGCTTTTATAAAGCATTAAGTTTGGGCAATTTTTATAGCAACAATAAGAAACTAACGTAAGATCACTCATAGACATATCCATATGAATACCACATTGAGCAAGGTCTTCTGTGTATTACTGTAATGTCCACTTAAGGAGACTATACATCCTTGGTTTAAGGTTTTCAATAAGAACCACGGAGTTTCAGAGAATCTTTGAAACATGTTTGCCATATTTATATATTTTATGATTCAGTTCCTCTTTCCCAAATCTTATTATTTATTTAGTAGACTCTTTGAAAACCTTCTAATTGGATGATTTATCTTTTAAATATATGTAATTTTCCAGACTAAATCCATATTTTCATTAGCTTTTTTGCCATTTACCAAAAAAAAAAAAAAACAAAAACTGAGAGGACAAATTTAGAGGAGGGAAAGTTTATTTCGGGCTCACGGTTTCAGAGGTCTCAGTCCATAGATGGCCAACTGCATTGCTCTAGTCCAAGGTGAGGCAGAACATCATGCCAGAAAGATGTAGGAGAGAGAAGCAGCTCAGCACATGACCATCAGAAAGCAGAGAGAATCTAAGCTGGTATCAGCAGGGACAAAAGATATACCCCAAAAGCCAGAGACCTACCTCCTTCAGTCACACCCTACCTGCCTACAGTTAGCACTCAGTTAATCCCTATCACTGAGCAATGTACTGATCAGGTTAAAACTCTGATAACCCAATTATTTCACCTCTGAACTTTCTTGTATAGTCCCACACATTAGCTTTTAGGGGTCAATTTATACCTGAACCATATCACAAGTCCCCTCTTTCTATTCTGAATTCATATCTAAGGAAAGACCATAAATCCTCCTTTACTTTTTGAAGTTGTTATACCCCCAGAGTATTTTTTTAAAGTTTTCTAAAGTATAATTTAAAAACTTATTTTTATTTAATTTTATTTTGATTGAAATTTTGAATCTTCAGTAGTTTACCCTTATATCGAAGCTTCTGAAATGCCCTACTGCTGTATGTTTTTATTTTATTATCATGATTATTAAAAAAATAAGTAAAACTGTTTTACTTATATACTTTCCTAGTGTTTTCTTCCTTATTTTATTTAATCACATTTCCTAAACGAACTAATAATATAAAATCAACAGTTTTATACAGATTTAACAGTGATATTCAGAAGCCCTTCACAAATTTTTGAATTTTGATGCAAGACTTTAATTTTGTATTTTTGCTTTAGAAAAACTCATTTAACTATAAGATTCAATTTCACTCTAAACCAGGATTTACAATCAAGTTCTGCAGATCTCCTTCCTGGAATAGTAATGCTAGAGTTTGTTGTGGCATCTGATTTCATAATGTTAAACTCATTTTTTAAAAAAATTTGTTCATAGGAAGGCTCAAAAGAAATAGTGCCTTTTTAAGTAGAAGACTGTATGCGGAAGTTAAAGCTGGAAAGATGCTGGGGTGTTTTTGCACATGTATGTGTGCATGTGTAGCATACGGACAGATGGAGACAGACAAAAACAAAAAGAAATCGAAAGAGATGCAAGGAGGTTCAATTTCAGGTTATAATGTGGAATTAAGTTTTTTTTTTTTTTTTTTTCCCCCACTTAGCAACTCTTTGAGAAGGAAACTAATATTGGATCCTTTCAGTTTGATACATCAGCCTTCAAATCTAAGGAATTGACTATTGTTTGGTATTGGTCCTTTCTAAAAATATTTCTAAATGCATCATTTTTGACATGTCAAAAGTTCACCATAATGATCATTATAAGTTTAAGTCATTTTAAAGTAATTGTGTTATTTTTAAAAGAAAGTGTAAGATTGGCCTTGCAATAGAATATGCACAGGAACAAGAGAGTATGACCTGGGACTCATGGTTTCCACATAGAAAATGGCTGGGTAATGAAAAGCTCATATAGTCAGTTGAAATTCTTTATATTAATGATATTTCATGTTCCCAAGAAAAGAGGGAGTAAAATGACTGCATGATCAATAGTTCAGTAATCACAGACATCACAGTCATCAGCCTAGGGTCTTGCTTTAATTCTTTGTGAATACTTCAATGCTACCTTTTTTCATGGTGCTTATTACTTTGAGAACATATTGGTTGCTTCGGTGTGGTTTGACACAGTGGAAATGTCATGAACTTTGAATTCAGAAAAACCCAAGTTCAAAACCAAGTGAGGCTACCTATAAAGTAGGCTCTTATGTAAGTTCATAATCCTCTATGAGGAGAGTTAGTGTTAAAATGAGGCTACCATATCAACCTGTCAAGATTTCCATATTTTCAACATTTTATATATACATGCATAAAAGTACCTATAATAAGATGTCTCTATTTTTATTTAGCATGTTAAAAATAGAAAATGTCCACTATTATTACCAAGAATTGTCTCATTAAATGTAAGTTTTCATTCTGTATAGGCTAAACCAAATAATAAAATCAAATTAAAGCAATATCTTACATAATTTATATTAAAGCTATTTTTTAAACTAAAGTGAGTGACCTAACAGGAACATTTTTTTTCTTCTTTTTCGGGGGCACAAATACATTGTTTCCTTTTATACTACAGAAGACAATTTTCATATATTCTAGAAGGATTCTGAATCCTGGTAGTTATTAGTTTTGCTTGTTTTGTTTCCTGTCTCTGCTTATAAAGCCATTTAATATCAGTACCTTCAAGGCTTGACTGACAGACCAAAATCTCTCTTCTCTTTCTTTAGGAGGATTTAAGTTGTTGTTATTCAAATGAAGTCCCAGGGGCATTCTTCTTTAGTGAGAACACAAAATAAAAATCTATAAGAATTTGATAACAGATAGGTAATAAGGCATTAAAATAAATTCTAATAAACTGGGAAATATAGTACTTTCAATAAGGCAATCAGAAAGAAATCATTAAGAAGTATTCTTATTTAAATATTTTAATTTAAAATTAATGACACTAAATTATAAGAACACAAATGCCTGCTCATATATTAAGTTTAATATCAAGCATTATTTTTTAGTGTAATGGGAAATAGCTTGATTTTTTTTTCAGGATAGACATAAAGTTAGCTCAATTTTTTAATCTAAAAATGGTTTTGGTGTAATTTTTTTCTTTGTTCTCCATTTCTTTATTTTTCAGTAAATCGACCAATTTACACAATTATTTGTAATACTGAAATTTAGGGCTGGGGATATAGCTCAGCTGGCAGAGTGCTCAATTAGCATGTACAAGTCCCTGGGTTCAATCCTCAGCACCACCAAAAACATAAATAAAAAAATAAAAAGTGCTGGGGATGTGGCTCAGTGGTTAAGCACCCCTGGCACTAATAATAATACTAATTAAAAAAAATTTTTTAAATAAAAAATAAATAAAGTTTCTGTGGAATTCTTTAATAAGGATAGCAATTCTGTAGGTGCAACCAGTTTCATTGCAATTCTGATGCTTATGAAAGAAAAATAGAGAAAAAAATTGCTAAGTCTTCACAAGAACCAGAGGACTTTTTCATATTGATGTTGATTTCAGAATTTTCTTCCTCCCTTCCTCCCATCCTATCTTCCTCCTTCTGTCCCTTTCTCGTTCTATTAAGTGTTGGAGTAGTACTAGGGTCTAACCCTCAGTTATTTTTGTAAGCTGTAAATATTCATTAGGAATTCAAAACCACAGCCCACTAACATCACTTAATATGAAAGCTTACCAATTTTTTCCTTTTCACATTGATTTGTAAAATTGAAAATCTAGATATGAACAAAATGTTAATATATCATGATAAAATTGTTTACAAAAATTTTACAAAAATATTGATGCTTTCTTTTGTGGCTTTAAACGTATAGATTTATATATATTTACAATCAAATTTTGCATACTTTAATAATCTACATCTGAAAAACTCTCATCAGATGATAAAATAGTACCAAATTACTCATAGGTTCTGCAACAACAAGTATTTAATGCTTCCTCTGTATATGAATTGAATACTTTTTGGAGTAAGTTTTATTACTTTTAATAAATAATACACTATTTGAAGATAATATTAATGCTTTAAAAATATCTAGTCTGGTTTCAGTTCTACTTAAGCATTCACCAAAGTCAGAATTATTGGACTTAAGGCAAATTGTTTAAATTCTCAAATCTGCATTTGTCCCATCTACATGAAGAGTATACGTACCTCCTAATGTTTCTGCAGGTATTGATTTAAAAGTAAGATACACATAGCTGGGCACAGTGGTGCATACCTGTACTTGCAGTGGCTCAGGTGGCTGAGACATGAGGATTCTGAGTTCAAAGCCAGCCTCAGCAACCTCAAGGCAGTAAGCAATGCAGTGAGACACTGACTCTAAATTTACACATATATATGTATGTATGTATGTATATATATATATATATATATATATATATATATATATATATATATATATATATATGGGTTAGGGATGTGGCTCAGTGGTAGAGTGCCAGAGAGTTCAATCCCTGGTACCCCTCTCCAAAAAAGTAGAATATACAGCAAATAATAAGAGACCTGGTACCTGAGAATCATTGGCACCTGATTTAGAATTGTTCAGCTTTACAATGGTGCAAAAATGATAGGTACCACTGTAGTATGTTGATTTTAAGTCCTTTGGGTATAAACTGAGGAATCTGATAACTGTGTCAAATTGTGGTTCCATTCCATGCTTTCTGAGGAATCTCCATACTGCTTCCCAAAGTGATTGCACCAACTTGCAGTCCCACCAGCAATATATGAGTGTACATAGTACAGTGATGTAGCCACATCAATATTTATAGCAGCTCAATTCACAATAGCTAAACTATAGAACCAAACTATATGTCTTTCAACAGATGAATGGATAAAGAAAATGTGGTACATATACACAATGGAATATTACTCAGCCTTAAGGAAGAATGAAATTATGGCATTTGCAGGTAAATGAATGGAACTAGAGAATATCATGGTAAGTAAAATAAGCCAATCCCCCCAAAACCAAAGACCAAATGTTTTCTCTGATAAGTGGATGCTGATCCATAATGATGGGTGGAGATGAAATTGAGCTTTGAAAGAAATAAAGATGATCGAATAAATGGTAGAACAGAGTACATTAAAATAATGCCCAGTAGCAATAATAAAGTTGGTATCAAATTAGCTGAGCCTACTTAATTCATTTATTTATTTATTTTGTTATTTGTTAGAGATGGACAGTTATATGAGTGAGGGTAAAGGAGATACTTCAAAGACTACTGCTAAATCTTGTCATATTTAACCTGGAAATTTCTTTAGAGTAGTCAAATTTTAAATATTGAAGTTCATGGACATAGCAGCATAATCCTCTGAGACATAAAATTTTTACACTGAACTAAATAGAGGTAAACACATCAATAATTTCACCCAAAAGTTTCCTATGAGTGAACAAAGAAATAGAGTATAAAAAATTTAAATCAAAGAACTATGCATATTATGATAATAAATGATAATGCAAAAATATCACTTTAATCTTTGATCAGGAATCTAAAATGTTAAGAGCTGCAATTTTTTACCATGTTTTATTGATCTAAGCTGACTTGTTCTTTTCACAATTATCAGGGTTTTTTTTTTTTTTTTTTGTAACTATTTGTGGTCTCAGATGATCAAAGGTATGTGAAATTTATAGATCTTACCAGAGAAATTTTACAGTAAAAGCAATTGTTTTTAGTCTGTATTGCTATAACAAAACACCTGACCTGGGTAACTGTTAGATTGAAATTTATTTCTCACATTTCCAGAGGCCAGAAGTGCAGTGTTAAGGAGCTGGCAGGACTCATGTGTGTTGAAGGTACAGACCCATTTTTAGCATGGAGACTTGTTGCTGTGTCCTCTCATGTCAGGGGTGGAAGGGTGGGGCTTGGTCCCTCCAGCACTTTTAAAGTGCTGCTAAGCCTATTCAGGAGGGCTGATTCTTACTGCATAATCACCTCCTACTACTATTGTATAGGGGATTAAGTTTTCATGCTCATAACAGAGCCTAGTTATCTTTCTGAGCATATTAGTGAGGGATCCCTCCAGAGGCTAAAAGGCACATGAAGCCAAGGATCTGAAGATTTAACCTTGCAGTCATTCCTGTACAGAGATGCGGAAATAGTTTATTATCAAATGCATAGCCTGAACATTGCTATTCAATTCAAGGACAAGCCATTTTTATCATGCATTATGGATAATTAAGTGTCCCTTTAGTTAAGACTTTCAGTAAAAATATTGCCTTGCAAACCCTAGAACTAGGACAATTTCTGATTATGGCCCTTCAAATACTAAGTGCACTTTAAAGTTAATTTACAAGTACAAAAAAATCATTCTGAATATTAGATTATTTTAATGCAAATTCCACAGAATATGACATTGTCTCTTATGAGAAAGAAAAGAGAGACCAAAAAGACACTAACATAAAATGGTAAGAGGGCATTGCATTTATTTAGATTGGAGATGAGCAGTGTCTCCTAATTTGGGGCTGTGGAGGGAAGTGTTGTTACAGAAGTCACTGTGGGTAAGGGTAGGCCTTGGTGTCAAAGAGAATACTGAAGTTGCATCTGGATCACTAGAAAACAGAAGGCAAAGTAAATGAACAGGGTACAGACAACAGGGAATGAGTTCAACCTGAGCCAGGGATGTCTCTTGATGGCATCACATCCCAACATGTATACATTTTTCAAAATATTAAATTTTATTCTACTACATATCCAGTTCTCCCAGAATCATTTATTGAAGAAGCTATTTTTTCTCCATTTTATGTTTTTGGTGCTTTTGTCTAATATAAGGTAACTGTACTTTTGTGGGTTTGTCTCCATGTCTTCTCTTCTGTTCCATTGGCCTTCTAGCCTGTTTTGGAGTCAATACCATGCTGTTTTTGTACTATAATTTAAGATCTGGTCTCATGGTGCTTTCTGCTTAACTTTTCTCTCTAAGGGTTGCTTTGTCTATTCTGGGCCTCGTATTTTTCCATATGAATTACATGACTGCTTTTTCTATTTCTATGAAGAATGTCATTGAAAGTTTAATAGGAATTGCATGGAACCTATATAGGACTTTTGACAGTATGGTCCTTTTGACAAATTAATTCTGCTTATCCAAGAAAACAAGAGGTCTTTCCATCTTCTAAAGTCTTTCTCAATTTCTTTCTTCAGTGATGTGTAGTTTTCATGGTAGAACGTGTATCATCATATTCTCCCACTGTTATGACAATGGTCCTCACATCCCTACCCCAGGTCATTTGCTGATCTCTGTCCAACTTCATTATCCTTTTATCTGTTTCTTCCCTACTCTACACACACCAGTGGTACAGGCTGTGCTGCTTTCTGGAGTGTAGACACCTTTTGCCATCATGCTGACTCCCTGTGTTATAGACCCATGCCCATTATCCTTGAGTAAATGTGTCCCCTTGACTTCATCACAATGCCAGTTCTCTGAATACACTCGACTCCACCTCAGACATAAAAGTGCATCTATGTTACTGTATCCAGTCTCAAATGTATGTAATTGAGCAATTACAATCATGCCAGGTATTGGTATATGTATAATAACTTCATAATTTTAAACCATCATGACAGCAATTAATAGCCATATTAAAGAATTGGGGGAAGAATTTATGCAGGCTATATTGTCCAAGCTTACTTATCTAGAAATTGTGATTCTATTTCTTGAGACAATACTTAATCAATTCTAAACTATTCAACAAACTGGTTTAACAATATTTTTGACTTGGAATAAAAGTAGCAAAGTACATTACACATAAATATTGAAAATCAATGAGGAAGGTTCTATCTGTTGATAGCAGTAGACTCAGAAACTAATATGTACCTTATTCCCGAAAACAGTGAATGTTCTTAATTTAATAAAATAATAATATTTTTTCTATTCTAATACAATCATTACAAGTCACATACAAAAAGAAACCAAGATGCAATAAATATCAGATGGTATATTTCATTATACATACATAAATCCAATTTATAAAGAATGTTTAGTAAATTTCAAACTATCTTGAATCATCAGTCTTCAAAAACGTTCTTTTGCTGACAGATGTGTTTACTTTTATTATAGTTGAAAGCCATTGGGGGAATTTTTAAAGTAGTGAATGAAGTTAAAGGAAAATAAACTTTTAAGGATTGGGATTTGAAGTTTGTGGTTTTCTTTGAAAATTATGGTTTATTAAATCTGACACTTTTGATTGAAGGAGCAGTAAGAGAGACTACAGAGTGGAATATTTCTGTGATGTTAATATTTTCTTATGGGGATACAAGCTTTTCTGTATTAAGGCTGTAATTCACCTTTGACAAAGTTAAAAAAAAGCACAATATCAAATACCTACTTATAAAAACACTCAGAAGATTGTCAATCATCAATTCTCTATTTTGGATTATTAATTTTGTAAAATCTATAGCCACACAGTATTGGAACATTTTAAAATTAAAATTTTAACAGCATTATTGATATATAATTTAGGTAATATTAAATTTTCTCTTTGTTTAAACTCACAGATTAGGTTTTCTGGACATTTCATATAAACAATAACATGATGTAAAAAATGAATTTGGGGTCTTTCATTTAGATAAATGCTTTAAAGAAATTTACCCTTTTTAGGGGCTGGGGATGTGGCTCAAGCGGTAACGTCCTCTCCTGGCATGCGCAGGGCGCTGGGTTTCACCTCAGCACCATATAAAAATAAAATAAAGATGTTATGTCCACCGAAAACTAAAAAATAAATATTTAAAAAAAAACTCTATCAAAAAAAAAGAAATTTACACTTTTTATTCACATGTACTTACTACTTTATTTTGTAAGTTTTGTTAAGTATTTCACTAAGTCATGGACAAGAAAACAATGTTTAGAATTGATTTTCCATATTAAATTGCAAAAACTTTCAGAAGTATAAGAATATTTCACTAGATCATGTTATAAAAACAGATATTTTTGCTTTTTTTCCTTTATTGGTTCTTATTAGCTATACATGACAGTTTAATTAATTTTGATAAAATTATACATTAATAGATTATGTCTTTTTCTAATTAGGACCCCTTTTGGTGGATGTACACAGATGAATTGATAAATAATTTGTTTAGAATTTACTAGTAAAGATACTAATGTCATTCTTCATTATGGATGACTAATATTCAATTATATATATACCTATTTTATGTATATACATAATTACATATTTTATGTATATACATAATTGAATATTAGTCAGCCATAATGAAGAATGACTTTAGTACCTTTACTAGTAAATGGATGGACTTGGAAACTACCATGCTAAGTAAAATAAACTAATCCCAAAAAACCAAAGGTCAAATGTTTACATGTTTTACTTGCACAAATCCATTTTATTTCTTTCTGGATTGTATTTTATCATGAGTATATGTGACATATTATTTAGGAATTTATTAATAAATGTCAAATTTTATTGTTTCAGTACATTGATTGAAATATAAATAAACAACACACATATCTTTGTGTACAGATTATATATATATATATATATATATATATATATATATATATATATATAATATATATATTTTTTTTTCCCTAGGTTGGGTTTCCAGGATTAGAATAAAGTCATGTGGTTCATTTGAATTTATTATGTAGTTTTCCAGCTATTTTTAAATATTTTAAAATATTTTACATCCCCTCTAGCAATGTGTATTAGGGTTTGTTTGCACACACTATGACCCAAGTTTTATTCTAGTGGATGCAAAGTGGTATGTTATGGTTGTAATTTGCATTTATAATTTGAACATTGATACTATGCAACTTAAAATATGGTTTTTACTATGGAAATTTTATTATGGTAAAATAAGGTACTTATATTACTTGATAATGTGTATCTGCAAATTATGATTTTTTTGTCTACCTATAAATTTAGTTTTGTCTACCTTCTAATGTATACACAGTGTATGTGTGTGTGTGTGTGTGTGTGTGTGTGTATATATATATATGTATATATATATATATATATATATATACATGTTCAGGATATAATTTCTTTATCAGATACATGATTTG
Organism: Marmota monax; assembly: GCF_021218885.2. Taxonomy (NCBI): domain Eukaryota; kingdom Metazoa; phylum Chordata; class Mammalia; order Rodentia; family Sciuridae; genus Marmota; species Marmota monax. Next base: position 65,212 of record NW_026694305.1, on the reverse strand, counting down.
CAGTTATTTTCTTATTTCCTCTAAATTTTAATTTCCTTTATGGTGTTTTTGAAGTATAATTTGAGGAAATCCAGATTTTTATTTTTATAGAGCATGTATTTAGTATCACATTTCAGAAATGTTTGTTCATCTATAATAATAAATTTTTGAAGTGTTTTATTCTATAGATTCTATACTTTACATATACAAGTCTATAATCCTCTTCTAGATAATTTTATGTGTAGTTTGAATAAAAGATATTGCTTCATCATTAACTTTTAGATAGACACTTATGTTAGAGATACATGTTAAAAAAGACTTCTCTACCTGTTGAATTGTCTTGCAACTGTTTCAAAACACATTTGACAATAAATGTGAGGTTTCTTTTTTGTTTTTTTTTTCTTAGACTTATCTCTACTGCCTATTTTGGCACCAATACCACCAAAATAGTAAGTTGCAGAATTAATAATTAATTGTAGCCTTGCAGAAATACCTTGTATTCATATATATTATGGAATAAAATCTCACATAAATGAACATATCCATAAGTGATATTTGATAATATATTATCATGTGTTGGAATGCCACTATAATGTCTATGTTTTTTCCAGACTCTTCACATATTTCTTCAGTTTATCGTGACTATATGACCAAAGTTGCTGAAAAAAAGTTGCTGGAAAAATATAAAAACAAATATAAAAATATAAATAAATAAAAATTCTTTTGATTTACTAACTTTTAATTATTTTTATAATGGTTTTGAATTCTAGTTTTCTTCCTTAATTTGTCTCCTTTTATTGACATTTCAGAATATTCTGACAGCTCCATGTACTCTTTTTATATTTATTGTTATATTCAATGAGACTATGAACTGACTTCATCATACCTGGAACCTAACGCCCAATATTTTTAAGCATTTATTTTTATTAAATATTATTATTTATTATTTAAAATTGTATAATTTTATTATCAAAGAATTATTTACATACTTTGGTACATATTTATTTTACAGAATAGTGGGTTTTGTTGTGGACTATATTATTATTTAAAAAATCTTCTGAAGTAGTCATATCATACAGTTTCTGAATTATATGCCAACAGAGTTATAAAGCTTAAACCAGACCCAAGCATAATTAGAATAATGTGATGTATGAAATAAGTTTCATAAAATATTTTCAATTTTTGCCTCCCTTTATATCAATTGACATTTTACATATATAGGTTTTTATCCTCTCCCATTTTCAAATTAGTTCCTTGGTGTCACAGAAATTTCAAATTCTTAAAGTAACTTCCTTGCCTTCTGTAGATAAATCAATAGTTTCATGATTATATATATTATATATACATATATACATTAATATTACCTTCTTTCTATTGTTTTATTTATTACACATAAGTACTTCATTCAGTTGCTTGGGTTCCATATTTAGCACCTTCAGCCAAGATCCAGCTATATACTTACAATCATATTTTTATTTTCTCAACTGGCTCTTATACCTGATAATTCAATGCTAAATCTAGTATAAACGTTTCACTTGGTTCAAAGTCTCTCCTGCATTTCATGAGAAATAACATATTTAGCATTTCTGACTATTTCTTGCTGTCCCCCTGAAAATACTTAGGGTTCATTGTTGTTCCTTGATACACATGCTTGCTACAAATTGATTCAAGAAACAAGAAACAGAAAACAAAAATACCACCTTGTAACCTTTATGACATCCTTGTCTATATGAAAGTCAAATACATTTTGCCATCCCTGTAAAGCCTATTCAGTGTCTAGATATTTTATGTGATTTGCACAGTGCATTATGAAATTGTCTATTTCATGTATTTTAAGATGATATCTCCCTGACTCATTATACAGATCACTGTAACTTCTATAGGAAAAGGAATTCCCCCAGAGGACTACACATAGTCAGAATAGTTACCAGTGTAAAAATTGGGCAGTTCTCTGTAACTATGAACTTTCTATCTCTGGATCTTTTATCTTCAATCCTCAAATTCTGCAAGTATTCAAAAGGCTTTCTTATCACTAGGCTTCTTCCCGATTCTCTTCCTTTACTCTTCTGGTGCAAGTAAAAGTGACCACTGTCTCCTGCATCAATGCTTTATGTCCTAGGCCTTATAATTTTTGGAACTACAGTAACTATATATACAAGGTGGTCACATATTCATGTCACTTTCTTAAAGGCAAAATAAAAATGAGCAAACAACAACAAAACAAGTGTTTTTATAGCAGAACTGGACTCTCTCAGGTATAACATGGCAGTCTCTCAGCTCTACATATAGTATAGGTAACAGAGATAAATAAACTCTATACCATGCCCTTATGATCATGAACACAATAATACTCTTTATAAATTACCCAACATATAAATATATGATTCTCAAAATATATATTGTAAGAGTACATAAAACTAAAGAAATTATGTTAATGTTCACTTGGAAGTATTTTTATAAAAGGTCCTATAGTCATATGCCTATTTGAACAAGGATGGTACATAATGTCCTCAATTCTGTGATTCCAAGTTTCTTTAATCCAGAAATATTATTTAATAAGAATCATAAAATCACTTCTAACCCACAAACTAAAGTCATAAGCAAGCCCAACTAAATTTCTTTTTTATCAAAATGTAAAACAAAGCTGCACTTGTGAAATATATTATTTTCTTTATTTCTATTCCATATTGTTACATAAATTACTTTAAGTGGTGTTGCATTTTAAGGTAATCATGAAAATCTTCTAAAGAAAAAATATGTGAGAAAATGTATTTTTATGTGTGAGGAAATAGCCTGAGATTCAAGTTTTTTTTCAAGATTACTCTGATAGACAATATAGAGGTTAAGATATAAAACCCTTTAGAATTTCTTACATGTTCTTACATTGTGCTACACGATATTTAATTAAAATAAGTTCTAGGCACCTTGATTTTTTTGCTTAAGTGAATGAATTTTGAATAGAGATCATATTAATGATGGTGACAGAAACAATCATATCACAATACACAAAAACCTTCTTTGAAGACTGGAAAAAGATAGGGAAACCTTCCAATCACAGCAAAACTTTTACTGTTATCTAATGTTCATGGCTCCTTTCCCATTTCCATGTTGAAAATTATCATTCTTATAAGACTCTTTGTCTTTCACTTCTTTTTTTCAGGAGATTTGAGGCGAGACAAACTGTTTATTTTCATCTATTCACAGTTGACGATTTATTTTAAAGATCATGTCTGGGAAGATGATTGTAATTCTAATGAAATAGCTTGTCAGGAAAGCATTTGCCTTTACAGGTCTGTTGCCATCATAATATCAGCCAGATGTAAAACTGACATGCTGATGTATTTGTCCTGCAGTTTTACCACTGCTGCATTTCTTTTTTTTTTCTTTGTTTAACCTCCATTACATATAAAATTTTAAAAGATCACTACTATATCACAGAAGTACCTTTATCTGGAAAAATAATTACAAATAATTTGAATCATCAAAACCACAGAAAAAGAAGTAATCATATTTAAAGATAATTACAATTTAATCCAAGATCTGATTAAAAAGGCCAGGCTTTTTATGGATGATAATCAACAATTCCGATACTAATACTTTTAATTAAAGAGATACAATTTATTCCACATAGCCTCATCACTATTCACATAGGTAGCTAACAGAATGAATGATTCTTATCTTGTTATTCCTTTAATATTTCCTCCCTTTGATAGTAAAAACTGAAGGAAACAATGAATATACTGAAGTGCTAATATAAAATAATCTTGTTTTCGCCCCTCAATCCTAAACCACTTGCAGATAATAGTGAAACAAAAACTAAAAGCATTCAGATAAGCCATAGAAATATCCATTGTATAATTGGAAGTCTGACACAGGAAAACATGGCTAGGAGTTTTCCTATAGACTCACAGTCAGAATACATGAACCTGTCTTACTATTCCAGATTGTTTCACAAAGGAGAAAATAATATGTACTACAGCAAGGAACGTAATTCTCTAAGACAAAGAGGGAAGGTGGAACAAATTTATGTCCCTTAAACTCTCAAACATGTTACTCCTTTATTAATAAGCCTCCTCTAAAAAGCAGCAGCAGCATGAATGGGATAGAAGTTAAACCCAGATATTTGTGTAAATGCAATTTTTAAGGCCAAATTCTGAATGAAATAGCATCTTTCTCTTTCCAATCTCCCTCCCAATCTCCCAATCTCTAAATCTCTAGTTACAACAGTTACCAAGATGTTTTTCTGGGGCAATGTGGCAGGGGTGGGGGGCAGTATGAGAGCAATGAAATCCAATACCTTACACATGCCAGGCAAGAGCTCTGAACCACTGAGCTACATTCCCAACCCCATTTTTCATTTTATTTTGAGACAGAGTCTCACTAAATTTCCTGGACTGGTCTCAAATTTGCAATCCTCCTGACTCAGCTTCCAGACTATCTGGGATTACAGGTATGTGCCACCACTTCCTGCAGGGTTTTAAATACATCACTCTGTTTATGAACTTTATTTGGAAATATTCAGTTCAATCACTTATGCATGCATTTGCTATTATCAGTGATCTTTGATCATGGACAGTTTTAAAATCATGCAAATAAAAAATTAAAAAATGCTATTAACTTTATAGAAGATGAGATCAACTCGGAAACCACTTCCAAAGTGCTATAACTGTCTGAAAAGACCAAATACACAGATGTATTCATTTATTTTCTCTTATTATTTGATATTAATTTTACAAATACCTATTAAATATAACAATATGTGGTGAATTGTAGAATATATAAGGAAATAGTTTAATTCTATGACAATTTCTTAAATTTTTTTAGACATTCTACTTATGATAAATGAAAACACATTTTGCTTCAAAGACACACAAATTTTGTTTCTATTTGTAGCTTTATTTATATTAAACAAAAGCTATAAAGCACTTTTGTTCAACTACAGGTTCATGAATAAACAGATGATAATGTATTTTGAAATGGAATTCTACCCAGGAAAGAAAAGAATCAACCACTGATGCAGAACATCAGAAATGTATCTCAAAATAATTTTACTGATTGACAGAAGTTATATATAACATAACTCCTCCTGCTTTGTGATTTTATTTCTGTAACATGTGTACTAATTTATGGTGACGGGGCAGATGATTGGTTCATTGGAGTGGGAGTGTGATGAAAGTCAGGAAAAAATGAATTTCCAAGGTACTTTGAAAAACTTTGGGAATGATGAATATTCTCAAAATCTTTATAGTGTGAATGGTTTCACAGGTGAATGAAAATGTCAACATTTTCAAACTGTGTACATAAAATATGTTCAGTGTAGCTTAATAAAGCAGTTTTTATTTCACAAAGTACTACATGCTCTTCATCATACATGGATGCTAAAAAACTTTATCTCTAGGCAGAATAGCACTTACCCAAGATTGAGAAGGGCAGATGAAAAGGAGGATAGACAGAGGTTGAATAATGGATAACAAAGCACATTTTGAGAAAAGCAATAATTTCTTGTGCTGTTCAGCACAATGGGTGACATACTCACAATAACCTATACTACATTTTATTAATACTTAGAATAGAAAGTCTTGAAGATTCCAAACATAAAGTAATGAAAAGAGATGGAAATATTAATTAGCCCAATATGGTCAGTACATATTTAATATGTATCAAAATATTACACTATATCACAAGTATATATATTTATATATGCATAATATAAATATACTTAAATATATTTATATTTATTATTTGTTCATCAAAACTTAAAAAAATGGTTAAGTTAATAGAAATACTAACACCCTGATATGAGCATTACCTGTTGTATTCATGTGTCAAATTATCACATCCTATACCCCACAATTATGAACAGTTACATTAATTATTTGGTAAAGAAAAACATTTTTGAATGAAATTTTGCTTTCTTTCCAAGAGAAACAAAAGGATATGTTTCTATTTTTATTGCTTTGACTCCCCTTAGGTGGAGAACCTGTCCAAAGTATTAAGAAGCAAAGAGAAAAGTATCAGAAGGAAAAAAGAGTGCAATGGTGCCCTCTCTGCCACCAAAGAGTCTTAATTAAGCTTCTCCAGAAACCCTCACCATAATTGTTCTTATTAACAGAATATCAGCAAAAATTTCTGCTAACAACTCAATGTGGTTTGAAACTCCCTGTTTTTTTTTTTTTTTTTTTTTTTTTGGTAAGGGCTAAGTTTCTCTGTCTTGCAAAAGTTAAATTTGTGTACTAACTTGATGGTGTACAAGAATTATTATTTCTGCTTTCCATAGTAAAGACTTGTGAAACCTCTGTCTAGTATAAAAGGAAAAAAAAAAAAGCAAAAACAGAAAAAAAACACTCGAATAGTTTTATGTAGACTCCTACAAAAAAAAAAAAAAAAAATGGAAACCTCCAAACTCCCTCCCCTCCCACTGGGTATAAAGTTTAAAGAATTTGCAGACTCCTGGTCCAGAAATTTTTAGGCAATATCTGATCTAGACTACTGCACATAATAAACCTGCTTCCTGCTAATTCTTAGGAAGTGCAGCCTCATCTGGCTTATACCAAGAGGAGATAAGGAGAGGGGGAAGGAAAGAGGAAAGGAAGGAAGGAAAGGAAAAACCTCCACAAACTTAAAGCTATAAGACAAAAAAAAAGTTTCAACCTGTAACTTCAAAAGAAATGATACATTTTCAAATATTGACAAATAAAACATGTCTACTTCAAATGATTTCACCTAGTTCTACGAAGTGCATTAAGAAACAAAACTGCAATCTCAGGTAAACTTTCTAGAGACCCAAGATGGGTTGTAAATGCAGGTGATAAAATGGATATTTGAATATTGCTCTATTTTATGCACCTGAGAGTAGCATTCCAAGTTGATTAAAATATAAATGTGGACAAATCTAATGCTTTTCAGCATATATTATCATATATGAAGTAAATTAATAAAAAAAAATAACAACTCATTAATTGCTGACACTCCGTACAGAGTGGGTTTGGGAATAATGCAGGCTTAATAGGCTGGGGCAGAACTGAAGTCCTTCTTGCCCTTGAGGAATTCTGAAGAAGGTTCTTGACTTCCTCCCTATGACATAGGTGGGTAGGTAGACATAGCCTGAGATGCTTAATCCTATTTCTTAATTTTTGTTTTGTTTTTGTTTTTTAGTAGATTCAGAATTACCCCAAATTGGGTACAGTGGGAGAGTCTCTCTCAAAAGGCTAAGAACTCCAAATGGCATTATTGGGAAGACAGATTTTCAGAGCAGAACAAAGCCACAGACACAGAGGACCCCCATATCAGTGCCATCAGAGCCAGTTCCTTCCCACACTCCTGCTGAGGATGAAAGAATTCCCCACGCAAAGACACTTTGCCGGGAGAATTTCAATTTTATTGCAAAAAGCTGTGTGCTTATATAGAACTAAGGGGGAGATGGTAGGGCTTAGATAAGTGGCAGGCAACCCGTTCATTGGCAAGTTCTTTCAGATATCAGCTCCGGAGCCCAGGAATTAGTTCTCATTGGGGCTAAGGTTCCCCGCCAGCAAGATTTGAAATTGGCGCCGGCGGGAGAGTTCACACGGGCGGGAACTTTTCGCGCCACTGCAGAAAAGAAGAAGGTAGGAAGAAGAGGTGCTTAGGCACCATGTTGGGGTTTTTTTCTCTGGGGTATGGCTGCTGTTTATACTTTTCCCAACATTCCTCCCTTTTTGTTTTCTTAGGAAGTGGGGCGTCGTTGGTCAGATCCGGCTGCTTCCTGCTGTGTGGGGGTGCTGTGGGGCCTAGAAAGGGAAGTGGAGGAATGCTCAGGGGGCAGGTCTGGGGATATCATGGCAGCCAGAAATAAAACCCAGTGGCTATAGACAGCTACTTCCGTAGGGGTGAAGTCTGGAAAGTTCCCTGAAGCCACAAGTTGTCGATGGCATCGAACCAGTCCTGGATGGAGGAGATTGTTGGTATCAGCCACTGGTCCTGTAACAGAGACTCTAGGAAATACTGGAAGCGTTGCCTGGACATGGCGTCACCAGCACCTGAAGAAGATCAGAGTGAATAAAAACAGAATGAAGATAAAAATTAAAGCAAAGGTCAATTTTTGGCAGAAGTTCCATGTTGGGGGACTGACAGAGAAGAGGCCAAGGGCCATGAGGAAGCTTAGAAGGACATAAAGACTCATGAATCCAGGATGGCAGATTAAGAGGTTCTCCAAGCTCGTTGTCTCCCGCTGTCTGATGTCCATTGCATTCCATCGTGCCTGGTAGTGAGCTTCAGCACTGAGTGAACTGTTCTCTTGGAGATGTTGGGGGTTCATCGGTCATCAGAGGCTGGTAGTGCCTAAGCAGAAGCTGGTTGAAAGTTTGATTAGAAATTTTCTGCAATTGGGTTTGAAGGAACTTCATTATGCAGGGCAAGAGAGCACAAAAAAGGAGCATCCCAATAAGGGGCCCCAAGATAGGTAGTAAGTACGTGGCAAGAGAGGATTGGAAGAACCCCATTATGGGATTAGAGGAGGTGGGTTTGAGCAGTTGGGTCAATAATTCCTGCAATTTAACAACATTTTTTTCTATTAGCCCAGACTCATTAACATAGTAGCAACATTCCTCTCTGAGGAACAGGCATGTACCCCCTTTTTCTGCAGTGAGAAGATCAATCGCCCTTCGGTTTTGTAAAGCCACTTGTGCCAATGAAGTAACCTGCCGCTGCAAGGAGCCCAGAGACTCAGCAGTGGTATCGAGTGCTTCCTGCAGTTTTTGTTGCAGGTCATTGGATGCCCATAGAGCATGACCTATAGCTCCACCAGAGAGTCCGAGACTTGCCACTGAGGTTGTTAAAGTGAGGCCTACCAGAACCGGCAGAAAGACTGCCCTACGGGTGCGGGAAGGTAGGGCCAGCTGCCGGAATTCGGTGGGAGTATACAAAGACAGCTGAGGAACTACAGTAACCAAGAAACAGGTGCCAGAGACATTGATTGTTGAGGTACTTAAAGACCCGTTACACCAGAGGAAATGTCCAGGTTGCATAAACGCAGGGCTCAATGGATGCTATAGCTCAAATGGTAAAGGATTCATTGTTGGCAGGTGGAAACAGATGAAAGGAAATGAAGTATTGGTGGAATAACTTTCCCACAGTGGGATACGTGTCACATGTAGGGGTTGTCCTTTCTTAGAGAAATTGTAGGTTTTTGTTGAAATATTTCCTGCCGCTAATGGGACTGCTGCTAGAAGTGGAGGACTAAGTGAAGCACAGAGAAAGCACTGAGAAGTAGGCACAGAAAGAGGGGTGGAGTTTAATAATCCAAGAGTTTGGTGTAGCAAATTGAGCCATGTGGGAGGGGGGCCTAAGGGGGTTGAAGGCTGTGAATCCTCCTTGGATGGGCTATGGATAAGATCTCGAAGTTTTCTGACTCCTTGATGTGTTCGACTACCTGGATGGTTGCTTTAGGTGGCGTAATCAGGGTGCGGCCAACAGTCATCCACCCTGTGGGTCTGGCTGAGGTTGTCCAAGCATAGACAGCAAACTCAACATAGTCCCAACGTTTGGCCTTGGGGTCAGGTATATCTAAAGTATACCATCCATTGTTATCGGATGAAGAGCCTTTATGCCACTTTAGGTAACTAGAAGTCCACCCTTCAGGGTAACCAAGTGAGTGGTAAGAATAGCTACCACGTTCATCATGGAACCTGCATGACCAATAGGGGCACCCATTATATATCTCAGGCCACCAATGACAATAGTCTTTGGTTTGATCAAAAAGGAAGCAAATGAAAGGCCAGTTCCAGCTACCAGGGACGAAGGTCCTTGAAGGTGACAATTTTAGGGAAATAGAGGTGCAGTTGTGGATGAAGCAAGTAGTTGCATCCACTGCGCAGACCTTCTGCATGCCATGTTCTGAGTATCGTTCCCGAAGAGTGAATAAATATATGGTAGGAGAGGAGGGTAAAGGCCAGTCCCGACAGAGCACAGAAAATAAGCAGAGCACAAAAAACAAGCAGAGAGAGAAGACTAGGGTGTTGGGAGAGCTCATTGTGCCTTCTTTAAGAGGAATTGGGCTGCGGAGAACACCATGTGAGCCGCAACTTAAAGGGGTGAGATGGGTGTGGAGAGCAGGAGTAAAGGGGAGGTTCAGGAGGTGATTTTTGGAGTTCCTCTGGGGTGGTCCTGTCATCAGCAGGTGGGGCATCCTGGTGATATGACTTCAACCTAGAAATGTGAATCCAGGGAGTGAGACGGTTGTCTGGTAAGGAGAGTTTGGCGGCGGTGGGGGTACAGAGAATGACAGGATAGGGGCCTTCCCATTTTGGGGCAAGAGGCCCTTTCTCCTCTGGGGTATTATAATAGACTAGACTCCCAGGTGTTAAGGGAGGAGTGTTTGGAGAGGAGACTGGGTCCAGAAGAAACCAGTCCTGATATTTCCAGAGTTCCGAGCGGAGATGAAACAAGAGAGGCAAAGACAAATCTCGGGTGAGAGGTCCTTGTGAAATGACCAACCCAGGGGGTATAAGAGGTCTTCCATACATTATCTCAAAGGGAGACAGTAAAGATGGTTTCTTAGGGAGAGCTCTGATTCGAAGCAAAGCCAAGGGAAGGAGTTTGACCCAGTCTAAGTTTAATTCCATTGTCAATTTGGTAAGGACTTCCTTTAGAGTACGATTTACCCTTTCCACTTTCCCTGAAGCCTGGGGGCAATATGGACAGTGGAAATGCCACTTGAAGGAGAGGGCTTGAGAGACCTTTTGTGTCATCCTAGAAATAAACTCAGGGCCATTGTCAGATTGTAAGGAAGTGGGCATACCAAACCTGGGGATAATGTCTGTCAGTAAGATTGAAGCTACAGTGGAAGCCTTTTTATTGGAAGTGGGAAATGCCTCAACCCAACCAGAGAAAGTGTCCACAAAGACAAGGAGGTATTTAGTGCGCCGTACTGTGGGCATGTTGGTGAAGTCTACCTGCCAGTCAGCAGCGGGAATGTGTCCCCGGGCTTGGTGGGAAGGGAAAGGTTTGGGCCTTAAAGGAGTATGAGGGTTGGTCCACTGACAGATCTGACAATTAGAGGCTATATTTTGGAGCATGGCTTTGTCAGAGGGGGTGAGGGAGAAGAAGCTCTGTAAAAAAAGGGTTAAAGACTGAGAATTGGAATGGAATAGAGTATGAAGGAACTTGAAAAGATCCTTGTTCTTACTGGAAGAAGTAGGGGCTTCAGATGAGCTGTCTAAAGTGGCCATTATATGTCCCCCAGGGGGGCCATAATTGGAAGTGGTAGCAGCCATTCGTGCCGCCTGGTCAGCTTTGGCATTGCCCTCAGTGATGAGAGAGCCGTTCTTCTGATGGGACCTACAATGGACAACTCCCAACTGGGTGGGTAAGTGGGAGGCCTCTATCAGATTGGTTATAAGAGCCGAATTAGTGATCGCATTACCTTTGGTGGTAAGTAGGCCTCGCTCCTTCCATATTGCAGCATGGGATAATAAGATATGAAAGACATATTTTGAGTCAGTATAAAGGGTGAGGGATTTGCCTTGTGCTAGAAGGCAGGCACGAGTGGCTGCTATAAGTTCAGCCTGCTGGTTGGTAGTTCCTTAAGGCAGAGCTTTGGCCTCTATAATCTCAGTGGCTGAAACTACAGCATATCCAGAGTAATGAGTGCCATTCTGCCTAAAGGAACTGCCGTCGGTGAACCAGATAAGGTCAGGCTTGGTGAGTGGTCCCTCAGAAATGGAAGAATGACAGGGGAGGAAATCATCTAAGGTTTCCAAGCAATTATGAGTTGGTGTGTTAGACGTGGGAGTCATTGGGAGCAGTGAGGCAGGGTTCAGTGCAGAGCAGGGGAGGAAAGTAATATTAGGGTTTTCCAGAAAGGAAGTGAGGAGCGACAGAACTCTGGATGGAGGAAGGGTTTGAAGGCCCTTATAAGCTAAAAGATCCTTCAAGTGATGTGGGGAGTGGATAGTTAAAGGGGCCCCAAAAGTCAGCTTAGAGGCTTCTTTGTGTAAAATTTGTCCAGCAGCCAGAGCTCTTAAGCAAGGGGCCCACCCACGGATGGTAGGGTTTAGTTGTTTGGACAAATATGCCACAGGTGCAAATGTAGGCCCATAGTTTTGACCTAAGACCCCAAGTGCTTGTCCCCCTTTTTCATGGACATATAGATGAAATGGTCTTGAAAGATCAGGAAGGTGAAGGGCGGGTGCCTTTAGGAGGAGTTGCTGAAGCCTGCAGAAGTGGTAGTTGGGGGAGGAGGCAAGAGATTCACTAGTGGGTCCCTTTGCTAGGTCATACAGGGGTTTGGCTAGAAGAGGATAATTTGGGATCCAGGCCCTAAAATAACCTGCTAGTCCTAGGAATGATAGTATTTCGGCTTTCGTATGGGGCACTGGAAGATTAGAGAGGAGTTGCCTCCTATCCAGTGTTATTTCCTTTTTCCCAGGTGTAAGACGAAAACCAAGATAGGTGACAGAAGACTGGGAAACCTGGGCCTTGTGGGGAGACACCCTATATCCCTTATCTGCTAGGAAATTGAGAAGCTGGGCGGTGTGGGATTGAGAGTGTTCCCAAGAGGGACTACATAGAAGAAGGTCATCGACATATTGAAGGAGAGTAGAGTCAGGACAGGTGGGGTGAAAGGATGTGAGGTCCTGGGCAAGAACTTGGCCAAAGAGATGGGGGCTATCCCTGAATCCCTGTGGGAGGACAGTCCAGGTAAGCTGACGAGAATGGCGGGTGTGAGGGTCAGTCCACGTAAAAGCAAAGATATCCTGAGATTCTGAGGACAAGGGAATAGAAAAGAATGCATCTTTTAAATCTAGGACCGAGAAGTGGGTAGTAGTGGCAGGGATCTGAGAGAGGAGGGTGTAAGGGTTGGGCACTAGCGGGTGGATGGGGACCACAGAGGAGTTGACAAGGCGAAGGTCTTGAACCAGCCTGTAGGACCCGTTAGGTTTCTTAACTGCCAGAATGGGGGTGTTGAAAGGAGAGTGTGTAGGCCTAAGATACCCCTTTCGTAATAAATCCTGGATGATGGGTTCTAATCCGAGGAGGGCTGTGGTTGTGAGTGGATATTGTGGTTGACTAATATATCTTGAAGGGTCCCATAAGACAATATGAATAGGACTGAATTTAGCCATAGAGGGTGTAGTTGTGTCCCAAACCTCGGGGTTAACTGGTTTAGATAGCTGTGGAAGAGTGCGTGAAGGAGGTGTATCTGCCCCTAGGAACATCATGAGGAAATGAGAGGTAGGAGAGGTGTGGGGTGATATGTGAATGGTGACTTTCAATAGTGAGAGTATGTCCCTTCCCAGAAGGGGAATGGGGCAATGGCTCATAACGAGAAAGGAGTGTGTGAAGGACAAAAGGGATCCCTGCATATAACATGATAAGGGGGGGGGGTTTTGAGGGAAAATCTGTTTACCTCCTACCCCAACAATAGGAGTTTTTGAGGGTGTGGTAGGACCCCAATACTCCCTCAAGACCGAAAAAGCGGCACCAGTATCCAAGAGTAAGGTAATGAAGCGTCCATCCACCAGGAAGGTGACCCTAGGCTCTTGCTTCTTGATGGTAATAGTTGGGAGGGATGGCCCAGGGCTCCGTCAATCCTCCTCTGCAAAGCCCAGGAGAGGCTGGGGTTGCCGGGCGGCTGACCAACCTCCCTTCTGGGTTGTTGGGCAGTCTGCCCCCCAGTGTCCCCTTTGATGGCATTTTGGGCAGGGGTTGGAGGGTGTCCTCGGCGAAGGACAATCCCTGGCACAATGTCCCTCCTTACCACATTTGAAGCAAGCTCCAGGGGGTGTCTTATTAGGACGGCGTGGTGATGACCTTCTCTGAATGACCTGGGCCAACATTTGGAATTTGGCATTTTCAGCCCTCTGCCTACGGCGTTCACTTTCATCCTCTCTACCATGAAAGACCTTGAAAGCGACAGCGAGGATTTCGGTCTGAGGAGTAGCAGGGCCCTGTTCAAGCTTTTTAAGCTTGGCTTTAATGTCAGGGTAGCTTTGGGCCAGAAAATATGTCATTAAGACATGACGGCCATCAGGGGTTTCTGGGTCGAGGTTTGTGTACTGTTGAAGGGCCTTGGTTAGTCTATCCAGGAATTCTGAAGGTGTTTTCTCCTTCCTTTGAATGACCTCCTGCACCTTTTGAAAGTTAACAGCCTTGCGGGTGGCCTTTTTTAGGCCCGCCAAGAGGCAGGATGTAAAAAGGTCATGAGACTGTAAGACTTCAGGGGTGTTGTTATCCCATAGGGGATCCTGCTCTGGGACAGCATGAGGGCCCATGGGGTGGTTAGGATTGGTCCTATGATTTTTATCAGCATAGGCTTGGGCTAGCTCCCAGACCCGTCGCCTTTCCTCGGGGAGAAGTGTATTGGCCAAGAGCATGTAGATGTCATGATGAGTGAGGCTATATGCTTGTAGGACCCATTGAAACTCCCGAATGTAAGTGGTGGGGTCAGTGGTGAATGAGCCTAACTTCCTCTCTAGCTGAGTAATGTCCGACATGGAGAAGGGCACGTGGACTCTGATGACACCCTCGGGACCAGCTACCTCACGAAGGGGTGTGATTGTCTTGGGCTTGGGAAGGAGTCCCTTAGACCTGGTAACAGGAGGACTGAAAGAGGCAGGCGGCGGACAGGAAGGAGAGGGAGGGGAAGGGAGTGTCTCTGTGGAGGAGGAGGAGGTGGAGCAGGTAGAATAGGGCAGAGAGGAGGGGGATGAAACGGAAGGCTGAGGATCTGTGGAATCAGGCAGAGGAAGAGGAGGTATATCGGGAAAGAAGGGGCAGATGGGGCTGGGGGATAAAGTGGGGGTTCATCTGCTGGGTAAAATGAAAAAAGAATCTGCGAAGTCAGGAGTAGAAGTAGGGGAAGAGAGGGGTTTGCAAGCAAGGAGGACCTGAGAGGGAGGGCAGGAGGAGCAGAGAGCAGGGTGCTGTGCGAGAAGGCTAAAACCTTCAACGCAGGGAATCTCCCTCCACTTTTTCAGACGCTGGCAATAGTTAAAAAGGTCCCGGAGGAGGTTTGGATCTAAGGAGCCTTCTGGAGGCCAATGATTGCCATTATCCAGTGGATATGTAGGCCAATCTTGGGTACAGAATTTGATTAGAAGTTTGGGCTTGATGTCTGGTGTGAGGGAGAGTGTGGCCAGATTTTTTATTAAACATTTGAGAGGTGAGGCTTCAGGTATAGACGAAGAGGTGCCCATAGTCACAGGGAAAGATGGAAGAGAGAGAGAGAGAGAGAGAGAGAGAGAGAGAGAGAGAGAGAGAGAATAAGAGTAAGCGAGAGAGACAAAGAGAAAACCCGGGCTGGACCGGCTTCCAGGAAGCTCAGGGCGAACGGGGGTCAGGTGGGCATCCCCAAAATGACCAGCCGTCGCGAGGAAATACAGAGGGCACTACCTGGTCGTCACCAGTGAAGTGCGATCTGTGAGACCCAATGGGGTCGGAGCCACGGGCAACCTGACGTCAGGAAAGTTTTCGACCGCAGTGGAAGAAGTCAGTAATGAAAACAGAACTCCGGCTCCGGCAGAACGCAGTTCCAGGCCGGGAGTTCAGTTTTCCCCGAGCAGAGAGGCAGCTTCAGCCAGACACAGCAGCCCCGCAGGAAACAGCAACTCTAGCTGGCAGCGGCAGCAGCAGCGGAGGAGGGAAAAAACCACAGAGCCTCTCGTGTAAACTCAGAAGCCTCACGCCCCAAAGGGAAACGGATCACCAGAGGGTCCACTTCAACCAGTAAAGGTCTTAGTGGGGGGAATTCCCTCCCCCCACCGGGCGTCTGGAGTGTGCCGGACGATCACGGTCACAAATCCAGCAATAGCCCGAAGGGAGTTGGCGAGCCGGGGTCAGGGGATCCTTACCTAGCCAGATCAGTGGTGAGTGCAGGAAGCCGGAGTCTGAAAAGAGCGGACCAGGGCGGAGTGTCTCGGCGGAGCGGGGGACGGGGCTCTTGTTGGAAAGCGCTCACCCGTATCCTCACACGGGGCACCAGAATGAAAGAATTCCCCACGCAAAGACACTTCGCCAGGAGAATTCCAATTTTATTGCAAAAAGCTGTGGGCTTATATAGAACTAAGGGGGAGATGGTAGGGCTTAGATAAATGGCAGGCAACCCGTTTATTGGCAAGTTCTTTCAGATATCAGCTCCGGAGCCCAGGAATTAATTCTCATTGGGGCTAAGGTTCCCCACCAGCGAGATTTGAAATTGGCGCCGGCGGGAGAGTTCACACGGGCAGGAACTTTTCGCGCCACTGCAGAAAAGAAGAAGGTAGGAAGAAGAGGTGCTTAGGCGCCATGAGTTCCCTCTTCTAATAACTGTGTGCTGTGTTGGCAGGGAGCAAAGGCAAGCTGATGCAGTCCTATTAGGAAGTTCACTTCTAAATTAAATAAATCTTTATTTAGAAATAACTAAATCATAAAGGGGCATGGGGGCAGATGCCTGTAATTTCAGCAGCTCAGGAAGCTAAGGCAGGAGGATCACAGTTCAAAGCCAGCCTTAGCAACTTAGTGAAGCTATAAGCAAACTGTTGAGACTCTCTCTCAAAATATTAAATAAAAAGGGATATATAAAATATAATATATTTTATATTTATATAATATATAATATATAAATATATAATATATTTATAATATATTTTATATTTATATTTTATATTTTATACAAAAAATAAAAAGGGATGAGGATGTGGCTCAGTGGTTAAGCACCCTTGGGTTTAATCCCTAGTTCCAAAAAATAATAAATAAATAAAAACTTAAAAATAGAAAAGAAATAACTAAGTCAGAATAGATGATTATTGTCATCTTTGAAACAAAATAGTAACTCCTTAACTACAAGACAGAATAAAATGAGATGTTACGGGAAGTGTTGTATAGATATATGCATTTATAAAGAAACATTTGTATTCTTGCATAGATGCAGACTTTTAAATATATATTAAAATATTATATATGTATAAATTTTATAGAAGTCATCTGATTTACTAGTGGATATATATGTGTGTGCCAAGAAGATGAATGCTTTACAAATGGGCATTTTCTCTACATCTTTTAATTTTTAAGATATCTATACTAAGCCAGATGTGGTGGCACATGCCTGTAATCCTAGTGGCTCTGGAGACTAAGACAGGAGGATTGCAAGTTCAAAGACAGCCTCAGCAACCTGGCGAGGCCATAAGCAACTTAGCAAGCAAGACCCTGTCTCAAAATATATAAAAGGGTAGAGATGTGGCTCAGTATTTAAGCATCCTTGGATTAAATTCTTGGTACAAAAAAAATCTATACTTATTTATTATTTTTTGAAAAGTATAAGATAAATCTATTAAAATAACTTTAAATCTAGTAAAAATAAATTACTGTTTCTTACATGGCTTCATTTTGCACTTAATTGTGACTTAACCATACCTGGTCACAACTATCTCTTAGAACTACTATGGAATGAACAAAGTATATTAAGAGCTGGTAGAAATGCTTATGTATTTCTGAGTATACTTATGTTAAGTTTTCAAAACATGATACATTCACTTAATGATTAATAAAAAATGCAGTTTTCTTATGGGGCAAATTCCAGATATTAGCTATGTGTATTTTGTTCAACATTGCCCACAGTACCAGATTATTTTGATTTTTTTCTCTTAATAGTCAGAGCTTCTGGCCAGTGATCATATTAGATTGAAAGCTAAAAAAAGTGGTATTCTGACCCCAGAATTCATTCAGTCAACAATTATTTGTGAGGATCTATAATATGCCAGATACTCTTTGGGGCAATGGGCATATACCATGGAAAAAAACAGGAACTTCTTAGATTTTATTCATGTTTTGCAGTCCAATGTGATCTCCACTACCCACAGATGATTTTATGAGTTGAATGAATTTTTAACTGAAAATTCACTTCCTCAGTAAAACTAGCCACATTTCCATGATTCAAAGGTCACATGTGGCTTGTGGCAACTCCTTTAGTCCTCAGTGAAAGTGCTATTTTATTGCCCAATGCTGGTCAAATTGCAAAACTTTCCATCTTTCCTACTTATACTACATGAAGTTTTTCTTGACTTAGTTCAATGTATAACCATTTAAGAAATGTATTCGGTTTATCATAACAATATAAATTTAGACAAAAGTATACAGTAAAAAAAAAAAAATACCTCAAAAGGGAGATGGCTCCGAGTCTCATGAAATTTTATGTACATTTTAAATTTTCAAAATCACATAGTATCTTAACAGAGAAATTGTTGATGAGGATTGAGTAATATTTGAAAAAGCCCTCTGCACATGAAGAGATCATGGCATTCTGTTTGATACCTGTTCTGCCCATGTACAGCTTGCTTTTCACAATTTAAGATATTATGTCTTGCTCAGATTTTCCATCAGGCTTTTATTAAACTGATACTTTAAAAAACCTCAGTCTATTGAAAGTTATCAGTTCCTCTCATTAACTTTAAAATGTGGATTACTGAGATGCAGGATAAATTTGCCTATTATCTGGAGACCATTGTATGTAACTTTCCCTGAACTTCAGAGGATCTGTCATCTAGATTCTACTTCAACTGAGACTAAAAAATATCAGACTCTGCAGCATATTATACAGTATGTTACCACGGATACCCAACCAAGGCCATCACAGGAGACCACTCTAGAGAGCTTCATTCAAACCACCCTAATGGTACTTCAAAACTTCTAATACAATTCCATTTTGTCATTCTATAAAAATATGGTGGTAATATTTTCAGTAACCTTTCAAAGGAAAACTTAAAATATCTCTTTAAATACTTGAAAAATTCTACCAGTCACATTTATTGAAATAAAATACTTCTTCTCAAGATATATTAAATGATTAAGGAGATGATGCAAAAAATATTTGCAGAAATTTCATATTAGGATGACTATTGTGTTTCCTACTTCTTATTTGGTAATTTGTAATTTGGATTTTAATTCATAGCTACAGTAAATTTCCATGTCCCCAAAAGATATTGAACTCCTGTTTTCTTTCATTAATATTTTGAACTGATTGCTGTTTTCCTTCATTAACACCTTGAAAATCCCATTGGAGCAACTTCTGAAAGTGAATTTTCATGCATTCCTTTCAGAGTGCCCATTTGGACATGGGATGTCTAGTCCTTACCAGTTTTCCCTGCAGGGAAGAAGATCAGGACCTTGTGGAGCACTGACTCATAAGACATGGGCTCAATGGCATAAACTGTTGATTTCTCAGCTGAAACTGAAATTGAGAGACTGTAACAAGGTGTGGAAACTCATGTGTTAACCACTGAGATTTCTAACTTATTTGAGCTGCAGAGCACAAGGGGCAGTGATCACTATGGAAAAATAATGCTTTTTTTTAATGTCCTTCATACCTGGGGGTATTCATCTTCACTCTTTTACCTTCCATCACCTCTTCTATCTCCTTTGTTCTTTTAGAAATCATATATTGCACCTGAGAAACATCTCCTTTTTGTACAATCTGAGAAAATGTTGCAATAGAAAAAAAAATATATTGGAAAAAAATCAGGAAACAGGTTGAATAAACAAAATAATTATTTTCAAATTATTATGGAAATTCTGTCATCCAAAAAAGTGATATAAATGAGTTACAAATTAAACTTTGATAAATTTTAAAGAAGCAGGTGATAGAATCTGGGAGCAGCATCCCAAGACGGCGAAGATGGAGACTTCAAGGCCGTTTAAGTTTAGATTTATAACTCAGACAGCAGCACTTCTGCCTCTGTGTGTTGGTCAAAGATAAGAAATGGATTCTCAATTATGAAGATGTCTCATTGGGAGAATCACTGGGCAAGGAAATTTTGGTGAAGTATTTAAGGGCTCATTAAAGGATAAAACTTCTGTTGCTGTTAAATAATGTAAGGAATATCTTTATCAGGAATTGAAAATAATTTTTTATAAGAAGCACAAATTCTTGAGGAATATGATCATCCCAATATTGTCAAACTAAAAGGAGTTTGTACCTAAAGACCACCTGTCTACTTCATTATGGAACTAGTTTCAGCATTATTCATGATTGCAAATATATGAAGATAACCTGATTGTGCCTTGGTGAATGAATGAATGAAAAAAATGTGGTACATATGTATAATTGACTATTCAGCCCTAAAAAAGAACAAGGTCTTGGCATTTGCCACAACACAGTACACCTGAAGGAAATTATGCTAGGTGAAACAAGACTCAGAAAAAAAAATGTTACATGATCTCACTTATATGTGGACTCTTAAAAAATTAAATACATAGAGCAAAATAGTGATTTCAAATAATGACTTAGGGGAGATGTAGATTGGAGGACACAAAGTAACAGATTATGAAGGATCAACACATCTACAGATTTAAGGAGAACTATAGTTAATAAAATTGTATCATAGGTGGAATTTATGCTAAATGAGTAGATTTTAGCTGCTCTAGCAAAAGCAAAAAAAAAAAAAAGTAACCATGGAAGATGATGCATATGCTAATTTCCTTCACTATAGTAACCTTTGTGTTATGTGTGTCCCATGACATCATATTGCCTCCATATATAAATAAAAGAAAAAGAAAAAAAAAAGAGAAGCGGGTAGGGTGATGATTTCTAATTGCATTAGAATACTTTGAAAATCAAAGCCAGAGGAATTGGAAATACTTATTATGTTGGAAAAATTTTAAATGACCCTGAGACTAAAGAGGAAATATGGGAAATGCAGAAATGTATCAAAGTATGCACACCGTTAGCACTGTGTTCACTGGTAGGATGTGCCTGGAGGGATACATACAAGATAATCTTTAACTTCAGCATAGCCACCAGTGCCTTGGCTTCTCATTTCTGCTATAAAATTATCATGCCCTCAGTGACTCTAAGGGACATAGATTTGTTTTCTCAAAGTGCTATAGATCAGAAGTCAAACATATCCATCCCTGAGGCAAAATCAACAAGCAGGTTTCAATTTCTTGGTGGAGGCTTGATAGGGGAATCTATTTTCTTGCCTTTTCCAGCTTCTAGGTACTGACTACCAATGTCTGTTGGAAGCTTGGTATTTCCATTTTCTACATCAGCTGTTGGTAACTCAGGTCAACGCCTCATATCATATCTCTCTAATCCACAGTTCTACCTTTTTCTTTTGCTTTTAAAGATCCATGTGATTGTATTGTCCACACCTAAGAAATGCAAAATTATATTCCCATCTAAGGTCTTTCTCCTTAGTCACATCTGTGGAAGTTCTTTTGCCAAGTAAATAAATGTTTTACGGATACCAGGAATTAGAACATAGGCATCCTTGGGGGTTATTATTTTACCTACTATAATGGGTGAACAGGAAAGTCAGACTTTGAAAAAAATGATCTAATAAGCCAGAAAAAAATAAAAATAAATTTGAAATATAAACATACAAATAATTAAATGAGAATACAATGAAAAAAATTAAAAATCTGAAGTAATATAAAAGATAACTACTGTATGATTAAAAAAGAGAAAGTAGAAATAAACTATAAAGGAGACTAAAGCAGTCAGCCTCACAACTTAAAGAGGTTCTAAGCAACTTAGCAAGACCTTGTCTCAAAATAAAAAGTCCAAAGGGATGGGAATGTGGCTCAATGGTAAAGCGCCCTTGGGTTCTATTCACAGTACCCTTCCCAAAAAAAGAGGAAAAGGAAAACAACTGATTAAATTTATATATATATATATATATATATATATATATATATATATAATTGTTAAAAATGGATCAATAGATTTTATATTATTAGACAAAATATTCCAGGTAAAATTTAAATCCAAAATTAGGACAAGATGGATGTAAAAAAAAAAAAAAAACTTGGGCAGAAAGAAATGTAGTATGAACCAAAGCTGTTGCTTTAGATAATAATTCATCATCATTTCTTGTGACCAACAGCCCTAATCACATGCAAGTTAAAAAACAAAAACAAAACCAGAGGTGTGGGTAACAAATGTGCCAATTTTATGAAGTTACTGTAACACAAACAAGAATAAAAATAGTAAAACACAAGAATATTTTATGTCAACTATTGCCTTAGGAATCTTAAACATTATATACCTTTTGGTAATCTTAAACATTATAAAATCCAATATAAATGGAATTTATACTAGGAATGTAGTCAAATATTCAAGAAAGAAAGAAAAGAGAAAGAAAACACATTCCATGTGATTTATCACTTCAATCACCCAAAGAAAAGACAACAACAAAAACCTTATATGGTTAGCTTAATAAAAGAGAGAACAAATTTGGAAAACTTCAATACCTAGGTTTTATAAAAAACACTTAGAAACTGATACTAAAAATTGTTCTGAATTAACTAGATAAAATTGCACAGAAAAAAAAATCTACCCATATCTTCTACTTACTAAGACAACTTTGGACATGCTTTCATCATTTACACACACACACACACACACACTCACACACAATAGAATTTTCATAGTTATCACCATCACCAAAATAACTATTATATTTTATGCCAGGATAAGATTTCCTAATCAATGTAACAATATAAAGAGATAAATGGATAATTGCAATGAAGTTATGAAAATGGGACAGAAAATATTTATTCTTTGCAGATATTATATTTTATAAAGTAGGAATACTAACAGATTTCACAAATGAACTATTTTCTCAGTCTTAAAAGAAAGAATCAGGAGCTAGCATTGAAGATAACAGCAAAAAGGGAGAACAGCAAAAGTCTAATTTTCAGGATAAGTCAAAAAAGAATCTATGCAGAAGGATGTAGATTTGTAGCATAGAAGTGCTGTCTTCATGACTTTTAAAAAGGAGACCTTAGCACAGCTTCTAGCTTGAAGAGGAAGTTGTTTGGTCAATTATGCACCACATAGATCAACTGAGAATGTGAGTGGCTGAGCTTAATGACTATTAACAGAATAATACATCTTTATCCTTTCAAAAGCCTGTGATCAGGGAAGTATAGGGACAATGTGACATAATTTCAAATAGGTTCTAAAGAAAAGAAGAATCAAACATATTTTTGATGAGAGCATTGAGGTTTCATTATGTCTTTTTATATGTTTTGTACTTGCTAAGTTTAGGCACTTTTGGACACAAAGTTTTCTCCCTGCAAATAGAGTACTACATTTTATATATACATATGTTTTTTCTTATAAATTTAATGAAATTATGGTCATTTAATATTCCTACAGGATACAGTTCCCAAAAGATCTATCTTCTAGATGTCATCCTTATAACCTTTTATATGAAAATGTAATGTTGCTAAATATTAGATGTGATATGAGATGCTTGTAGGAGAGCCAGTGAAAACTATCATAATTTTAAGGTAGCAGCACATATTATGAGATTATAGCCTCTATGAAACTCATTTCTATTCCTATTTCTTTCATTAATATATAATTTCTGAAAAATTATAGAATTACCAAAACACTTTCAGCATATTCTTCTAAGAACATCCCTTGTCTGATACAACAACTTGGTATTAAATTTTCCATTAATTAAAAAAATGAATTGAGAGCTTTATTCACAAGGCAAAGGACGTGGAAATTTTCCCTCAAAATTATCGTCACTTTTTTTTTCATTTCCCATGATCAAATTTAATTTCTGTGGCTTTGTTCCTTTCCCCTTATGCATTATCATATAAAACATCATTATTCATTCTTTGGTAACACATTTTTCTTTTGTACATAAGCAGTATCTTTAATGGTGCATATTCTAGTTATCTGATGGGGAATTTCTTGTATCTTTTGTCAAGTAAAAAAAAATGCATTTTCCTATAACCTTTACATGAAAGTTTTATCAAGGCTTCATAATGTCTATTTCCTTATCCACCACTTAATTTATGCTTACAATTAAGGGATATTTAACTTTTGTTTAACATCAGCATATCTGCTCAAAATTTGGGAGCAACCAAGACACCTTTCAGGAGGTGAATGAATCAGTAAACTGTCATGCATCCAGACAATGAAATGTTATTCAGTGCTGAAGAACTATTAAGCCATTAAAAGACATGGAGGAAACCTAAATAGGTATTTCTGCGTGAAATTAAGCGAAGTGTAATTATACACTGTATGATCCCAACCATATGAAATTTTGAAATCATCAAAATTACACAGAAAAAAGTGGTGGGGTTGTCACAGATTAGGGATAGATGACTAGGTAGAGCACAGGAGATTTTTAGAATAATAAAAAATACTACAACAATGCATTTGTTATTATATATCTCTCCAAACCCACAGAATGCACAACCTAATGCCAACTGTGAACTTTGAGTGATGATGCCATCTCAGTCTAAGTTCATTCTTCTGTAACAAAGGTACCCTTCTGCTGGGGGATCTTGACAGTGGTGGAAGCTACTACACAGGTGTGCGAGGTCATGGATTACATGGAACATGGAAAATTTCTGTTCATTTTCTCATTTTTACTGAACCTAAAAGTGCTCTAATGATAAGATTTTAGAAGAAAAGCTAAATGCACACACACAAATGCAGCATTATGCTCCAGCAATCACAACCAGTGGTACATAAATATGTGCATTTATCCATGAAAACACATGTCTAAGAACAACATAGACAAATCTCTTGAGTATAATGAATTCTAAAAAGGTCAAAGAAAAAGGGTCCATGATGTGTGAATTTATTTCACACGTATGAAATTTAAATATCAAAATACTAATACATAAATTATAGAACATGTAACATTAACCTTAAAACACATCAGCTAAAAGGGATCATGAGTATTGTGGGGTGTCAGAGATACACCATGCCTTCATTTTTGTTGTGAAAATGAAGGTATATAATATAGATAATTTGTCAAATTCAATCATTGTGCATTTTGATATATATTATTTATACCTCAATGACATATATGCATTAATTCTTGTATTTTGATCTTTCTAAGTTGACCTTGTGATTCACTTTAGCCAGTGAATGGGTGAAGACTTCACAGAAATTTTTAACGTATTTATTTGAATTACTTCAGTCTCTTGTATTTCCATCCTCTACAATGAGATAAGCCTATATCACACATTTATCCTCAGACCTGAATTTGGAAGACATGTGGAACAAAACCTAGTCAAGTTCATCCTCTAAGCTGAACTGAGCTTGATAAATCCCAAGCCAATCCATAACCCCATGAGCAAGTCATAAATACCTGTTGTCTTGAAGTAAACAAAAAACAAACCAAAAAATTCTTTATCACTGTAACTCTGTTTAAGTCATGACTAAAAATTCAATCTTGAAGTAGCATCTCATTTAAGGATTACTTCTAGGAAAAAAAAAAGCTAGTTTTATTTTTTCACTGAAGTATCATTACAGAGATTTAAGTGCATAATAAAGGTCTTATTAAAATAGCCCCGATTCCGTGCCTCATCTGCATCTCTATTTCTCAGAACATTCTCTCACTGTCCTACTCTAGAACTGTTTTTCTCTGTGTAATTCAATTTCTTTCACTCTATTGAATGAGCCCTGCTCTTCCACACACACACACCCCTCCTGCATACTATACTATTTTTCACAATGCACCACCATAACTGCACTATTTTATAAAACCCATTACTGTTTTTCTTCTAAGGATCAGTCCATATAAATTGATAGTTCCTACTCTCATATTATTATCACGAATCTCTACCACAAAAATTTATAAGAGCTTCAAGATTGCGTCAACTAAGGAAAATGATTCTTAGAATTTTGCACAAAATAAAAGATAAAAATTCAACTCTCAACTGAAGACCTGGGAGCTGGATCCATATAGAGTTGAGAATATTCACATAGGAATAATTTTCTGTAAAATTCTTCTGTAATTTGTCTAACATTTGGCTAACATTTGAAATGCAATCTACAAAGAAACTATCCCTCCTTCGGCTTAAAAATTAAGTGTCATCTCTGAGATTCCATATCACTCAAGTTAGAATGGCAGTTATCAAGAAGACAAACAACAATAAATGTTGGCGAAGGACTGGGGGAAAAAAGGGGCACTCATATATTGTTGGTGGGACTGCAAATTCGTACAACCACTATGGAAAGCAGTATGGAGATCTCTCAGAAAACTTGGAATGGAATCACCATTTGACCTAGCTATCTCACTCCAAGATTTATAACCAAAGGACTTGAAATTGGCATACTACACTGATACAGCCACATTAATATTTTAGCAGCTCAATTCACAATAGCTAAACTATGGAACCAAGTTAGGTATCCTTTAACAGATGAATGGATAAAGAAATCATGATATCTATAAATAATGGAATATTATTCAGCCTTAAAGAAGAATAAAATCATAGCATTTGCAAGTAAATGGATGGAGCTGGAGAATATTATGCTAAGCATATTAAGCCAATCCAAAAGAACCAAAGGTCATATGTTTTCTGTGATATGCAGATGCTAATTCACAATAAGAGGAGTGGGTGAAGAATAGAGGTACTTTGGATCGAACAGAGGGGTCTGAAGGGAGTGGAGAGGGTACAAGGGTAGGAAGGATAGTAGAATGAATTTGGAAATTATTACCCTACATGCACATATGATTACATGAGCTGTGTAACTCTACATCATGTACAACCAGAAGAATCAGAAGTCATACTCTGTTTATATATGATGTGCCAAAATGCATTCTACTGTCATGTATAACTAATTAGAACAAATTTAAAATTTTAAAAAAGAAAAAAGTAAGTATTATCAGATATTTACCCTCTGTAACTATTGGCAACCAGTTAATCACATCCTGAATAAATCTATCACAGTAGAGTTTTTGTGTTAGTGGTGGAGAAGATAAATTGATTTTTTTTTTGTACCAGGGATTGAACTCAAGGGCATCCAACCTCTGAGCCACATCCCCAGCCCTATTTTATATTTTGTTTAGAGACAGGGTCTCACTGAGTTGCTTAGCGCCTTGCCATTGCTGAAGCTGGTTTTGAACTCACCATCCTCCTGTCTCAGCCTCTTTAGCCACTGGGATTAAAGGTGTGTGCCACCATGCCCAGCTCATAAACTGATTTTAAACCAATAAAATAGGGGACTTTTAGAAGAAATAGCATGATTATCATTCATATTTAATTTTACTCTTCCAAACTCAAGCCATAATCACCAACTCCACTGATTTGGGAGTTCCACTCACATTGGGTTAGAGTGGCAAGCTTAGAGCACACTGCACTTCATTGGGAAACTGACCTCTGTCTTTCCCTTTGATCATACCTTTCTGGTGCTCACTTCAAAAGTGACACATTCTTATTTTCCAGGTTTGAAGTAATGTCTACATGACATTATTGAGTCATGCTTTCTGTTTGTCAATAGATTTGTTTTGATTTATCCTTAATTACAGTCAGATCCCTCAACTCCAAGAAATTATATGGCTCCTCATTATACCAATGAAGCCTAAGAAGGCTTGTTAATTACTATTCAATAAGCCAGCTTCAGCATACAGAACTTTTGTAGGTGGTAGTTCAATAATATGAGAAATTTTACATTACATCATTTCAGAGTAGGGGCTATGACAATTTACTGGCATTTTCCCAGTTATGAAATTTAATAAATTAACCTTTAACTCTGCAACCATTCTGCAAGTTCACAGTCATTCTCTCTTGGCCCTTGGCCTGTCAAAACAAAATACACAGCTATGTAGTCAGTGCTCAGAAGCTTACAGGATGAGAAATTGATAGCATTGGAGTGAAATAGGGCAACAGCTAGCACACTATTTTTTTAATCTAATTAGTTAGAAGTTAATTCTGAGATGAACTCTTCCAGAATGATAAATGACAAAATATTTATCAAATTTAACAAAATATTATGTCAGAAGTGCTGGTGCTGCTAGAAATTTTGTATCTTTAATTATTTAAGACATTGTCAAAAACACATTGGAACACTTTTCAGATCTATAAAGATATCAGTTAATATTATTAATTATGTTTTAATTAGCCCCCTTTGACAGAAGCTGTTTACTTTCTTAATTGAAATTTGAATTGATTTTAAGAAAGAATGGTTATTTTAAGGATATAACTTATTTAATCACTACTTAGCAATTTTGACCAAGGCTTTCATTTCTCTGCCTTTAATTATATACCATGATATTACCCTATTGCCTCAGTTAGAATGTAGTCACAATGTGTCCCTAAAAGTTTCATGTGGTGGAGGCTCAAGGCTCTACATGGCAATGGAAGATGTTCAGGAACCTCTATTAGGCTGGTATGTCATTTGGGTGCTGCCCTTTCAAGTGGTGAAGGCAATTTTGTCACAATGGAGTTGTTATGAAGCAGCAAGACTGATCCCTTTCATTCTTTGGTTTCCTGTCTCACCATGTGAACTCTCCCTGTTCCTTATACAACTGTCATTATGCCATGTGCTTGCTATGTGGTGACGCAGCTGAAAGGCCCTCATTAGAGGCTGAATCAATAGAGCTTCTCAATTTTAGATATTCAGTCTCCAAAATTGTGAACTAAATAAACCTCTTTTCTTTAAACATTACCTACCTCACGTGTTGTATTTATAGCAATGGAAAGGTACTAATAAAAATCCTTATTTTTTAAAATAGCCAGTCATTAAAAAAAGTATACTATATAAATCTCATGTAACATCTGGAATACTCAATATTCTTTGAGTAATTTATATGAGTATTAAATAAGAAAGGTAGACTAGAAATACAAATGATAATTTCTGACAGAAGGAAAAATTTTCCAACCATTCATGCTGCCTATAGGAATAATATTTTTTTAAAAGTTGCTTCAAGGAAGATATATTAAATGAGCAAAGTATTATGTATCGGGAAATAAATTGAGATAGATATTTTGGTCTGGCTGAGTTAGAAAATATATTATGAAGAGAAACAAAAGACATATCATGGAAAATAGGGTTGTGGAAATGTGCATGTGTGTGAAAATGGGTTTAGCAGAAAGAGATTAGAATGTCAAAGAACTTTATCATAAGTAAATATTACTTAGCAGTTTAGCTTTATATATTTAAACAAAAGATTAAAATGAAGATTGATTTAATATAAATGAAGTTGCACGTTAAATTTAAGAAAGTACAGGAACACATTTCATAATATTTCTAATGAACAACTTATGTCCATGTTGATGAGTTAAATCTCTAAAACAGAAGATATCAAATGAATGTCAACATTCTTTTTATCTACAGGAGTTATATAACCTACATATACCTAGAATTTAAATTTGTGGAGAATTCCCATTGGAAGTAAAGTTTATCTAAGCTGAGAAAGAAATAAAATTTTATATGCCAATTTCAATATTATTTCAATATTTATAAATTATTCAAATTACCTACTAGGGAAAAGAAATTATGCACAAATTAATAATAGGAAAACATTTTTCTGTGAAGATTTTCAATGTACATACATACACCATGCACATAAATGCTACTGTAAGCTTATGAAATGATGATAACTGTACAGTGTGTGATCAATTATTTTGTGAAAATAAGACAATTTTCTTTGCTATGTTTAACTTGCTAGAATATATTTCACTAAACCACATGTATAGTATAAAACAGGTCTATAAAGAGAGTCTAGGATATGTTTTAAGGTCATGTTAAGCATTACAATGTGGTGCTAACCTTTTACACAGATGGAATGAAGTCTCAGTCTGCCATTTCAGCACCTGCCTTTCAGGGTGTTTATAGCTGATATTTTAAGCATATAGTAAATGCAGAAAGGAAATTTCATACTGCATAACCAACAAATATGTGTAAAAATTTAACTCTGTAACTAAAATCCCATTACATATCTATTTAATCTTATTTTGAAGGAAATGCTATTTTTTCCTTCTATAGCAATAAAATGCTACATTTAAAATCAATCTGTGCATAACTCATTGACATGGATTAAAACTCTAGCTCATGTGGCATTTTTAGCAGACTGTACAAAATGGAAATGTCACCTTTTCTTTTGGGTGAAAGTATTTTGGCTTTTCCTAGAGAAAATATACAGAGTTTAACATTAGCTTTAAAAAGAAAAATTCTATGTTAACCAAGAAGTTCACCAAAATGTTAAGTCGGCAAAACTATTACTAAATAACAGGATGTCTACAGATATATCCTTAGCCAGAGGTGATAATTCTATATCATTTTTCATTTTTATTTCTTTGAGGTATTTTGGGTAATCCCCCCCCACCAACACACACACCCCAAATTGAATTACTTTCCAAAACTGTCTATGAAAATGCTAAAACTACATCATGGATCCATTCATCAATTTTTTTGGAGTGCCATTTTGAAAATTAAAGATATGTAATTCCTGAATATATCAAATCTACTGACATGGCCACAATAAATTACCCTTAATGTGACAGAAAGTGTTCTCACACTTTCTCTATGAACTTTCATAAACTGATAAGATAATTTCTTGTGGCCTTGAAACCTTTACCTGGTTTTACTGATTTATGGATTGAAATAGTATTGAATTTTAGTATATATGACATGTGATCATATTTATTATATGATTTCTTGCTCAATAGAGTGAGGAAGAAAACATGTTGAAAATAAAGAAAACAATTGGAACAATCACAATAGCCATTTTTGTCTTTATATAGAAACCTGCCATGCTCAACCACAATGAATGACTTCAGCATAAAACTGTAGGCTCAATGTTAGAACTAGAGTGCTATCAACATCTGATTGCTGTAACCTCTTTTTATCCTTTGTGAAAACATTGTTTATTTACTTTTTTAGAAACATAAAGCACTCTCTCTTTTTTATTTTTTTTTCCAGAAAAATCTCTTCTTTAACAAGATCAAACAGTTTGGACTGTGATTTATTAGAAATTTACTAGATTCAAATTCTATTGTACTTTTAACCTTATACAGTGATAAACTTGATGTTGATGGACACTGAATTATAAATAAAAGAAATCTAAAAGTAGAACAGGAGATCTAATTATTTGTTGGTGAGTTTAAGTATCTGGTCATTTACCTGGCACACTGCTAGTTATTATTCAATCTCCTAGAACTCTTCTCTGCGTAACACTTATAAAAATTCTAGATTTTTATGATATTTTAGTGAAAAATTATAATAAATTTGGAACTCAAAAATTATTGAGAATAAATGGTGTACTGATTATTGGAAATATAGGACTGAAGGAAAAAGAAATAACTCCTTCATAGGAAAAAATTACTGGGATGTCAAATGTAAAAAATATTTGTAAAAGGGTCACAACCAGGAAATTGTATGCTAAAATTGAAAGAGAATGGAGTGGCCCGCTTTATTAGGCAATTCAAGTTTATTCCACTCAAAATTTAGAGGTCAGGAATTAAGCTAATTGTCACAGATAAGTGGGCTTTAGTCTTTAAATTATTTTTATTAATTTTTTGAGAATAAGGGTTATACAAATGATATGTGAATGAATTATTCAATTCAGAATGGTAAGCCCTGATTTCACTCAGTAGTGCCTCCCTGGTGCCTAGCAAACCATCTACTAATAAATGAATAAATAAATGTTTGAGCAATGAGATGAAGGGCTGAGTTACTAACTATAAAAACTTGGAAGAGAGGCCATTAATTCTACCTTCAGAAAAATAAGGAAGTTTTCAGTATTATTAAAAAAACCTGTAGTCATGCAAACTGATTTGTAATGCAACACATACTATTAATTCAATTTTGTACCTGGATACCACATGAATATTTTTCTACCTTTAAGTTACCACGACACAGCAAATAGAATATTGAATTTAGATTGAAAATATAAAGAAAAGAACATATGAAAGTTTTAAAAACTTAGTTTAGATAAGAGAGTCTAACAAATTTTGAAGTTTGGGTAGACAATATCTTAAGCATTAAACACAACAAATAGCTTAATATGAAGAGTCTGTTGTTTTTGTTTTATCAAAAATGAATATATTTGACATATATGATTTACATATATGCTAGCATCTTTGTAGTATTAATAATAAATTGAATTTATAAAATTATTTTGAAATAATTCAGTAGAGTATTGTATTAGGAAATAAACCAATAAAATATATGAATATAGAAGAAGAAGGGGTTAATTATATTTAGATCGCATGATCCAGGTGGGAAGGTCACAGAAACCAGGAGTCACTCAGTTCAAGAAAGTAGAAGCCACAGAACAAGAAGGGCACATGTTTTGTCCCTATTCCAAGGCTGAAGGCCTAGAAGTGCTCTGGAGAGTTGCAAGTGTGTGTTTGCACCAAAGGCTGAAGATCTGGAGTGTGAGTTTGCAGGGCACAGGAGCAACAAAAGAACATGCACACCTTAGAAGAATTAAACTTTTGCAAAAGGCTGAGATTTCCTCTTTTCTGCATTTTGATCCATCTTGGTCTCAGTCTATTGAACAGCGTTGCTCACCCAGTTCACAGACTCATCTGCCAATCTTCTATGGTAACACTCTTACAGACACACCAGGGTGTGTTTTACCAATTTTATAAGTGCTGGTTAATGCAATCAACTTTACAACCTGGATTAACCATCATCATAAATATCAATTCTAGGACTAAAAATAACTAAGTGGTATTCCAGGATTTAAACCAAATACCTGATACCCCCCAAAAATTATAAAATTAGAATAATTACACATGCTATTATATAATTTATTCTCTTAAATTGAAGGGAAAATGATCTCTTTTTTTATACCAGGAATTAAAACCAGGACCACTTTACCACTGAGCATATTGCTGGCCTTAAACTTTCAATGCTCCTGCCTCAAACTCCTGAATTGCTGGGATTACAGGCATGCTCCATGGCACCCAGCAGTCCAGTTATAATAGGTTAAAAAGTACCTTATTTTTATAAATAATCAGAAATGAAAATAGTGACTATCTATAGCAACATTAAAAATATTGAGAGTATTATTATATAAAGTTGCTTGTGCACACGTATATACTTCATTCAAATATAAATTATAAGTAAGAGCTGGGGATGTAATTCAGTGGTAGAGCACTTGCCTAGCTTCTGTAAGGCCCTGGGTTTAATCCACAGCACCGTGTAAACACACACGAAAAGGGTATGGATAAAATTAAGAATAGCAGCATGTAACCTTAACTTCAGAATAATAAGGATACTATGGCTTTCAGTCACCATCTAATTTTTCTTAAATAATCATCTTGTACTCTCATGCGTAGTATAAAAATATAATTCTTTTTTCCAGGCCTTGATCTAATTGTAATAATCCTGGTCCTAATGGCTATAAAAGTTTAAAAGGACAGCTCTGTGGGACATGGGTAGAGGATACCTGAGAGATTTCCCTGAAACAGAAAAATAAAGTAATACTCCTATGCTCAATACTAATAATTCAACATGTCATTTTAATAGCACTTAAAAGGAATTCCTCTAATTAGAATATGCAGTATTAAAAAGTAGAAAATGAAAAAGTGTAGTAAATATGATTCAAATTAATAGGAAATGTGTTCATTTTGTAGTAGTGATTAATAAAAACATTTCATTATTTGGTATAATTGAGTAAATATATAACATGTTATCTACTAAATAAAATTTTAGATTATTAAACAAAATATCTTAAATAAAATGAAGCAAAATAAATTTAAAAACCTATCAAAAATCAAAGTACAGAATAATAGAAACACATACATTTATATAAATGTCATAAAATTTTGAAAGGGCTACATGGCAAACAACTTTTAAAATAGTTCCTATTGATATTTGCCTCTTAGTGTGTGTGTGTGGGTGTGTATATATACATACACACACACACAGACACACATACATATATATAATATATAATATAATATATAATATATACTCTTCACATACATGTAAATCATAAAGTCATATCCTTGTATAAAGATTTCTAAAATCATTAAAAATATGAATAAGCCTATGATAATGATACAAATGTATGAATATATTATTCATACACACAGATGACACAATCTAATAAGTACTACAAAAGTAGCTACATCTATTAACAAAATCAATTAACAAATATTATGGCTGTTTTTTCCATATATTCATAAAATAAAAATATTATAAATATGATGAAGTTCATTTTATTTGGTGGAGGGTCCTGATAATTGAATCCAGGGGCATTCTACCACTGAGCTACATCCATAACCCTTTTCATTTCTTATTTTGAGAAAGGGTTTTCCTAAATTGACCAGGCTGGCCTTGACTTTGCAATCCTCCTATCTCATTCTCAAGAGGTGCTGGGATCATAGGGGTGCACCACTGCATCAGGTTTGATAAAGTACCTCTCAAAATTGGCTAGTCACTGTCAATTAAGGTTACACAAAGTATAATTATAAATAATTATACATTATTATAAAAACTTCTTTAAATATTTTTAGGAAGTTAATAGTAATCTTTGTATATATAACCTGTTTATTCCTTTGTTTCATTCTATTATAATATATCAATATTGAGAAATGTTAAATAATGATTCAGATAATAAGCACATTATACATATTAGACAACATTAATAAAAAACAAAGAATTATTCAACATACATATTACATGAAAATAATCATTTTAGTATAAATGACTTACATAATTATTTAAAATATTTTTATATGTAAATTAAATAAAATTTCACATATATGTATAACGGGAAAACAGGAATAGAAAGAGGAAGAAAAAAACAGAAAATAATATATTTATGGGAAATAAACTGAGATAATACTCAGTGTGGATTTTCATCACGCAAGGTAATCTTCTTCATAAACACTTCTATGTAAAGCTGAATCATTCTTATATTTTAGCAACTTCAAATTGTGATATATTAGTTTATGGTATCACATGATTATATGGACAGATTTACTTTTTTATCTTTTCTTTTTTTTTTTGTGGTGCTGGGGATTGAACTCAGGGTCTTGTGCATGTGAAAAAGGCACTCTACCAACTGAGCTATATCCCAGGCCCCAGACTTTACTATTTTCCTGACACAAATAAATGGGTTTATATGTAACTCCAAGCATAGCAGGTTGTATAGATTAAATACCTATAGCTCTTTGTATTTATTTTTGTTGTACCTTAACAAAGCAGTTTAAGAAAAAAATGTTTTCAATTTTATTGAGCATTAAGCTTTAAAGCAAAGAAAGGTGTATTTTAAGTTTAGCAGGAAGATTGGTTCCCCAAGAGAGCTGGCTCAGAAAAGAGTCCTTGGGTATGCTGAGATCTGATATGCAGTTTTTGTTCATATTGTTCTCAAACATGTCTTATTTTTTTTTTAATTAAGAGTAAACCATTGCTCTGACAGTAGAAAAGAGAAGCAAGGTAAATAGTAGAAGTGCCAAATTCCACCTATTAGGCCTCGGCACCTAGACCTCTTAGAAGGTGTGTAAGATCATTGAAGAGAAGTAAGATGTGTCCTCACTTGGAGGTTAGCAGGAAAAGAGCCAGATTAAAGAGATTTAAGAAGGAAATGTACCAAAATATATAAGATGACTATATCTGTATGGTGATATTATGGGTCTCATTTCGTTTTTTTTTTTTAATTATTGCACTTTAATTATATGTAACAGAGACTCATTATGCCATATTTCTATGTGCACATAACAATTTGATCCATCTCATCCCCAGTACCTTCCCTTTCTCTCCCCTTCCCTCCCCACACTCTACTTGCTCTACTTTCTATTATTGCTTTGATTATTTTAATTACTGCATTATAATTACATATATGAGAGTTAATTTTGTATATTCATATATGGTACATAGGCAGAGCATAAAAGAAAGAACAATGGATGAATTCCTTATTTGCATTTTTTTCTCCACATGAAAAGAAACAGGACATGTTAATCCAATGTATTCAAAGCCCACATGATAATTCATAAACATTACTGAATATAACATTAGGAATTTCTTACTGTTTACATTTTCCAAGCACCATTTTCACAGAAAAATATAAGGTAAATTAAATTGAAAAGCTTACATGATTTTAGTTTGATTAATTCAGATAAGGGCATTTCATTCAAAATAAGCATTGTCAGCCCAGAAGAAAGAGTCATTTTTTTTCCTCTTCTAAATAGAGCATAGAAAGAGTTTTTATTCACTGGGAAAGTCTATGAATACAAGTATTACACCTAAGACTGGCACAAGTGATTGACAATAGTTCAGCAAGTTCAACATTCTTTTGCTTTATATTCAAGATGTACTGCCTGTAGAATAAATTAGTCTCAAACCTTTGAGTTTTTGTCCTTGTCCTTTAAACAAATAGCATTTGTGATATTTATTCCGTGACATGTCTGCCTAAGTGAGAGTCATGATAATTAAGGCACAGTAAGTTACTGCTTTAATATAGGCTTCTGTTTATTCTTTTGGAGATCTTTAAAACAGGAAGAAAAAGATGGAATAAATTGATATTTTATATAATTTCATAAACTAAAGAAATCATTGGTAAATATATATTTGATGAAAAACTCAACTTCCTTTTTAAGAATACTATAATAATTAGTCCTGTGCTAGAAATAAATGATTTAAAAAATTCTGAAGAGACAATAATGCATTTATCACTGAACTTAGGAAATTTCATCAACACTTTTTATTACCTGTCTCTCTCATAGTAACATCTACGGGAACCCAGATAGGAGGCCAAATTTATATTTTTATTAGCAATACATCAATAGTACATATAAGTGTTTTAAATTTATGTTTGTTACTTAAATTAATAAGGATAATAAAGCAGACTTGAAGATTATAAAGTTGAAAAATAACTAGGAAAAGACAATGGCAATATTATAATTTAAATACAGTAAACGTTCTTAGGACACTCATAAGTAGTAATTACCTGCTTTAGTCTGGATTGATTAATCCTTTTGGATATGAGTGATGGAAGTTGTTGTGGTTTGGATATGAGGTGTCCCCAGAAAGCTCACATGTGAGATGATGCAAGGAGGTTCAGAGAAGAAATGATTGAGTTGTGAGAGCCTAAGCAATGAATTAATCCCCTGGTAGGGATTAACTGATAACTGAAGACTGGTAGGATGTGGCTGGAGGAGGTTGGACACTGTGGGCATGACTTTGGGGTAAATTATTTTGTATCTGGCAAGTGGAGTCTTTCTCTGCTTCCCTCTGCCACATTCTTCCACCATGATGTTCTGCCTCATCTTGAGCCCAGAGGAATGGAGCCAGCTTTCAATGGACTAAGACCTCTGAAACCGCGAGCCCTCTAATCACATAGCCCTCCTCTGCAGTTGTTCTGGTTGGGTCCTTTTAGTCACTGCAGTGAAAAAGCTGACTAAAACAGAAGTTAACTTTAATTCTCACTTATTGGTGTCTCCATCCATTGTAATGAAAAAGAAATATTATTCAAAGAGGTCAAAGAGAAAATACTTCTACATCCAAAGGGGTTAAGTCACTTAAATTTCTTTTGGACAGTTGCAAGGGTAAGAAATGAAGTAAATGTGTCTACATTCATATATACATTTTGACCGCCTTATAATGAGAAAACTAACTCAGAACTCAAATATTCCTTTGGAAAGTAACTATATGGGTTTATTATCTCTGGGGCAATATCAAAGCAGGTTCCCAAAGTGAACATTTCTTCCCTGTGATAATAGCTGCTTTATATTGAGAATGAATCATTGTTCCAATTAGTACAGAGAATGAACACTGACTCCTGGGTGAGAAGAGGTGCCAATGTGCTCTTTTAGCAGTAGAAGAAATTTTACAGCTTGAGTATTCAAGAAAATGACACTAATCAAAGTATTCCCTTCATTGATCCACATTTTTCTGATGTAATTTAATGTGTTGACAAATGTTCAGACAATATCAATAGCAAAGAAAGATGATTAGCATATGTGTTAATTAAGCCCCAGCTAATTGCTTTGAATTTTTTGGAATGAAAAATTCAGATATTTGGATATCAATATTTTCAGAGTATAAAATGAAGGAAGACATTCAGATAAAGTTAAAATGTTTAAGAACAACCCTGATTCTTTTCATGACGTCAGGTTTTTGAAGATTAAATTTATAAAAATGGAAGGGAAAATGAGTGGAGAAATTTCAGCTCAGTGAAAAGAAGGTCATAACCAAACAAGTCAGAAAAAGTAAATCTGCCATATAGGGTAAAATTTGGTTAAACTGTCATATATGGTTAATTTTCACATTTTCACCCATCTGCCTGAGCATGTGGATCAAGGTTTGATGTGAATCAACCAAATTCTGAGCACGGGGCCATGTAGAAGAATCTGACCTCCATTTCAACTGGTCAGTGAGAAGTAGATTGCTGCATATCACTTTGGTTGCCTCCTCAAAGATCATTTTCAACTTCTCCCTCCTTTGGAAAAACTTATGGAATCTGAAATATAACTAGATATACCTACATTATTCCTAACTGGCAATCATGAAATCCAATCAGCTAAAGATTAATCAACCATAAATTTTTTAATCTTGAAATTCTAAAAGCTTTAATATTTTGAAACTCAACTAAACATACCTTATTTAAAAGCCCACAGGTAATGTTACAAGAATGTGTTCTCAAGGCACAGGCTTTCGTGTCCAAGATTTGTTGAAGAAAATGTACATTTATCCACCAAAAGGATACATGAACTGCAAAGCAAATCAAAGAAATGACTGATTAAAATAACAAAAGTAACATAGAATGCTAGATAAATTTTTCTGAAAATCTTGAAGAGTAATTCTTGTCAAAGTCACCAACCACCTTTATATTTCCAAAGAAGGAGTCCTCAAGTCAAACTTTAAAACCTTTCTAGACTTGACTTCCTCCTATTTGCCTCAGATTGTTACACATCCTGCACTCAAGGATGTGGACTTTGGTAATCTCTTTTTCTAATACATATTCAGTTAAACTTTGGGCTATAATCTATTGATATCAGTTTAAATGCAAGCTCTTCTCAAACAGAACCTGACTGCTATGTCATTTCATCGAGTGCTCTACTTTTAACCCATAACTTATATCATCAGAAAGAATAATCTTACCTCATTTGTCTTTTTGCCCTATTGTACATTTTCTTCAAAAAGTGCTTTTAGTATTTATTTTACAAATAATTTTAAGCTGCATGAAATCAAGATCTTTTATCTTGTTCATTTTATTAGTATATAGGGAAGCCATTGATTTATGAATTTTGGTTTTATAACCAGTAGTTTAACATTTTTTTTTTAATTTGGGAAACAATAATGAATGTGTTCCAGTTATGATATAACAAATATAAGTTAGGTTGATGATAAATCTTTTATAAATGAGTCATTTATAAAATAATCATTATAAATGATTTGATAAACAAAATAAACCATATTTTAGAGAACAATAAGGGAATTTCAATTTATATGATTATAAGATTAATTATATGATTTTGTTTTCAATATGGTAGGATAAGAAGTGATAAAATCATTGTGCTAGAGTGACATCATAATTTACAGCTATTAGAGAAAAAGAAAAAAATAGAGTATATTTGATGTAATTTATCATGAAGACACTGATGGGTGCTAGAAATGGTTGGGGAGGATGTACTTCAAAAAAATGATGTAAGAGATTTCCTAATGGATTAGACACATCCACTTGATATCCTCGTATAAATTGTCAAGTTCACTTTATGCTGCCAGTCAAGTCTTAATTATTCATGTTATTAGAGGAATACATAAGCACACAAAGGCAAACTTTAATGTGGTTGTAGATAAAGGGATATCTGATGCACAAGCACAGAGAGTGAAAACAACTTTCAATGAGTCATGAAGCAGAGATAATAGACCACTCATATAGGAGAGACAGTTGGAGAAATTCTCTCTTCCCTTTTTATCATTTAGATTGGAATAATCAGAAGTTGATGGACTTAGATATTCTAATAGCTACATTTTAATTCACAAAATATAATTGAACACTACTTTGTGCCAGGCCTAACCATTAGTGAGAAAGTGGTCTACAGCCTTCACTTTTGCATTACAGTCCAGTGAGTGAAAGAAACAATTAGGTAATTACTCAAATAATTGCTAGGATCATCAAGAGATATTTCTGACTAATGAGTTGAGAAGAAGATATATTTATTTTAACAAGTATTTTAAAATTTGCTTCATAAGTTCATTATTTAAATTTTTTCACACACATAAACCAATTAATATTCAATAAGGTCATTCTGGGTGAAGTGATTATATTAATTAAAAAGAAGATGACAGGAAACAAAAGTCAAATTTATTTCAAGAACAGCTGGTAAATTAATTTTATAAGTGAACAAAAACTTCATTGAAATTATATGTACTTTTTTTAACTTATTTATGGAAGTGGTGACAGACACATTATTTTTATTCTCTTTGAATTGTATATCAATGTGGGTGTTTTGTGAAAAGTCTTTTCTGATTGCTTTTTGGTTTAATTTTAAATAGTCAAGTTTCTAAGGAAAGTGCCGAGGTCAGCAACTCCTTACGTATTCTTAAAGATATTCTAGGATATTTACCACTTATTAAATGATTAGAACATATGAATGCAATTAGAATTTTTTACTGTGAAGAATGGAATTGATTATTAAAATAATCACTGATTTTATATATATATATATATATATATATATATGTATACACATACATATGTGTGTATACATATATGTGTGTGTATATATATATATATATATATATATATATATATATATATATATATATATATAAAATCAGCCTGAATGGTATACAGAAATTTTAATTCTCTGTATATTACATTACAAACATAGAATATTAATTACATTTCCCAAATAAGAAGTTGCTTCTGTTTTACTTGAGTGTCCTTATTACCATTAAAGCATATTCTCGTATATTTCATACTTAAAACAAATAATTATCCTCGATTCTCTGCCTCCTCAGGCAGTAATAGGTATAATCAAGTTCCAATACCTGGAGACAAAGTTTATGAACAATAAGGGAAACCTAAACTGTTACTTGATGAAAAATTTGGTACAAAAAAAGGACTTTTCAATCTTTTTCAAATTGATTACTTCATATTATTGCTTTTAACGTTAATTCATTATAGTCTAAACAATGGTCATCAAAATGTAGTATTAAAAACAGCTGAAATGGTATTAACACTGTGTGATGTGTACACAGATGTGTACACGTTGTTCATCTGTGTGCTTTCTGCAATTTTCAGTATGTGAGCTACACTTCAATGAATGGCTTATTTAATCTAATATTTCACTTTTTATTTTTATTGGTGCATTAAATTCTATAGAATACCGGGATTCCATTGTTCTTTTCTTTTACAAATGAGGAATCAAGGAAGTTTTAAATATATTTAAGAATATAAGGAAAAACTAAGAATGAATGTTTCATCAATTGAAATCAAGTGAATAAGTTGAGAGGAAATATATAAAATGTATGTATGTCCATAATAAAAATAAGTAATGGAAAATGTCTAAATTAATGTGGTCTATTTTTCTATGAAATATGGTTGTAAATGAAACTATTAGAAAAAATATAAAAAACTTTCTAGTTATGCTTATAATAAAATCTCAAAAAAAAAGACTTTTCAGATTGGCTGAACCAATTTGCAGTCCCACCAGCAACGGATGAGTATGCCTTTTCCCCCACATCCTTGCCAACACTTACTGTTGTTTGTATTTTTGATAGCTGCCATTCCGACTGCAGTGAGGTAAATCTTAGAATAGTTTTGATTTGCATGTCTCTAATTGCTAGAGATGTTGAACATTTTTTTCATATGTTTGTTGATTGATTGTATATCCTCTTCTGAGAAGGTCTGTCTAGTTCTTTGGCCTATTTATTGTTTGGGTTATTTGTGGTGTGTTTTGTTTGTTTGTTTGTTTGTTTGTTTTTGTTTTGTTTTGTTTTTGGTGTTAAGGTTTATATATCATAGAGATTATTGCTCTATCTGGTGTGCTTGTGGTAAAGATTTGCTCACATTCTGTAGGCTCTCTATTCACCTCACTGATTGTTTCTTTTGCCGAGAAGAAGCTATCCCACTCCTCAGTTCATACCCAAAGGACTTAAAAACAGCATACTACAGGGACACAGCCATATAAATGTTTATAGCAGCACAATTCACAATAGCTAAATTGTGAAACCAACCCAGATGCCCTTCAGTGTAGATGAATGGTTAGGGAAATTTTGGTATATATACCCAGTGGAACATTGCTCAGCATTAAAAGAGAGTAAAATCATGGCAATTACAGGTAAATGGAAGGAGTTGAAGAATATAATGCTAAGTGAAGTAAATAAATCCCCCCCAAAAAAGGACCAAATGTTTTATTTGATATGGATGCTGACTCATATGGTGATGGGGGGAGCATGGAATGAATGGAGGAACTTTAGATAGAGCAAAGGGGCAGGAGGGGAAAGGAGGGGGCAAAGGGATAGGAATGGTGGTGGAATGAGTTAGACATCATTACCTTAAGTACATGTATGAAGACATAAATGGAATGAAAATTTGTGTACAACCAGTGACTTGAAAAATTGTGCTGTTTGAGTATAATATTAAACGAATTGCATTCTGCCACCATGTATAACAAATTAGAATAAATAAATAATTTTTTAAAAAAAGATAAAAAGACTGTAATAGGAAAGTTATTATAGAGGATACAAAGGGGAAAAGCATAACACATAATAAATAACCTATCATATCCAAGAGTGTGGATCTTAGTTAAATTCACATAAATAAAAATTATCTCATTTACTGGGATTCCATTGTTCTTTTCTTTTACAAATTATAGTTTATTAAAACAATAAACTATAAGGTATCAGAGATGCTCAAATGTATTACAAGTAACTACTTTTATCAATCATTGTAAAGACATTTAAAAGCCTTGTAGTAGGCCAAATAATGGCCATGCAGGGCTTAATCCCTAGAATCTATAGTATTACATTTTAAAGAAAGATATTTTTGCAGATGTCTTTAAATTATGGATGTTAGAATGAGGAGATTATACTAAATTATCCCTGTGGGTAGGAATCAAATCATGGTAGTAATCATAAATCATAAGATAAATGCAAGGGGTTGATGCACAAAATGGAAGCAGAGGAAACCTGACCATATAGCAGGTTTGGATGTGTACTTGCAGGTGAGGACTGCTAGTAGCTACAGGCACTGGAAAGGTCATTCCACATGTCTGTGATAACATCCAGGTTATGGTGCAGTGAAAATGACTCAGATTTCTAGACTAAAAACAATTATTCTTTTTCATAATTTTTTTGTAGACAACCAAGAAACTC
This sequence comes from Marmota monax, assembly GCF_021218885.2. Classification (NCBI taxonomy): domain Eukaryota; kingdom Metazoa; phylum Chordata; class Mammalia; order Rodentia; family Sciuridae; genus Marmota; species Marmota monax. The sequence continues at coordinate 22,245 of NW_026694305.1, read as the reverse complement.
AAAATAATATAAAAGATGCATACATTTTAAAAATGATTTATCAAAGAAATTCAAAAGAGTAAAAATTCTCAACATACTCATTGTTAAAAAATATAACATACTGTCAACTTTTTAACTCATTTGAACTATTTCTGCTTTAGCTATCACTCTTGTGGGAGGAGGTAGAAGACAGTCAACATCATTCCATAGTCAGGTTCCCAAGATGGAAACAGTACAGGTTAGGCAAGATTCAAAACTGCAGCAACAGTAGCCAAGGCTTTCACTTAGCAAGCTGGGGAAGAGCAGAGAAGGAATTTGAGAAGCTCTATGGTCTGCGTTCTATTTCACCCGTATTCACATATACGTATTTTTGATATCTGAATGTTTGTTGAAAGATAAAAGGAGTGGCAGCTTAATAATTTAATAATTTTCTCACTTTTTTGAACTCAATCTTGGTAAGCATATCCAGTTATTTTAATGATGTCTGTGTGATATGGATTCTTATTGCTTACCACTTTGCTTTAGTAACTCCCACCTTCACCCCTGTGCAGAGGTTCCAGTCCTAGGCTTTGTGCATGGTAGGAAAGTGCTCTACCATGAAACTCACCACCACCACTGCATTAGCAGTGTGTTCTTTAGGACTGACATTCACAAACATTTGGGGAGTATTTATATGAGCTCTGGACTGTGTTAAGTCTAGTGCTTAAATGATGAATAGCATGCTTCCTATTAATGAACATAATCCTCCTGGGGTTGTCTTATTCAACACTGATTGCTGGTGGATGATTATTTTTTGTGATGGTGTTTACACACATTAAAGCAAACAAGATTATGTCTGCTATTTTAGCATCTGCTTTAAATGATTGACTCATTAAACTTTTCAACAACTGATACTACCAGATCCTTAGATTATTTTCCAGGGTTTGCTGTTTATCATATCATCATCTATTACTCTTGTAATCTCTTGTTTTAAAATGTATACTCAAGATGTTTAATGATATTTAGTATATCTTAAACAGTTTGTTTTATCTAATATTATACTTTGCAGTATTTTCAAGACTTGTTCCAATAACCTAATAATGACATATGAAATGATTTATGGTAATATTTAATAATGATATTATTGAATTTTCTTTGTCCCACTGCCCTCAGATTAAGCATACATTAAAATATTTTATCAAAGAATTATTTAAAAGTTTCAGAATAGGCATAAATGTGAGATTTTGAATACTATTAAATATCCACATCTAATTTGAGCCATGTGCCAACATATCTTGTATACCTTTGTAACAACAATCTATACGCAAACAGATTTGTGAAATTATATTTGTTGAATAATTCTGAATTTTTTTGTCCTTTGAATTTTTTTTAATTTCCAAAGGCTAATGATTTTTCATTTGTTTGTAACTTTTTAATGACTGTTCCTGAATTTTCCCAGTAATTGCCAAATTCTTTGTTGTTATTTTTTTTAAAAGCCATTTGTTGCATAATCTTGCATTTTAGAACTACTTACTTGCCAAAACTTTTCCAAGAACTTCACAAGTGACATTCCAAGATACCATCATTTCCTCACTGATATTTTCCCCCATGTTTTCTCTGTGTAAAGACTTTTACAGGTTAAGAGATTTAGGTGCTAAATTGTACTTAATAACTTGATTTCATAATAGTCCTAAGGCTTCTGAATGGGAGAAGATGTTCATAATGATGAAAATATAAAGCTTAAAGATGATGGAAGTTTGTTGTTGGGCATACTGAGAAGAAGTGTCAAACAAAACAATTTTATTTATTAAGGAAATTTCAGAAAATAGGATTAGGTGGTTGTGAAATGCATGGCACATGCTGTGTCACTGTCATGTCTGCCATTGCCTTCCAGGAGCAAGTTCACATTAGTCAGGTCACGTGCTCAACTCAATTTCCTGATCCTAAAGTGTGGCTTCAAGTCATTTGTACATCTTTATGTTGGGTTGTCTTTGTTTCTGCAATTTGTGAAGTTTATACATTCTGTTTGCAAGTCTTACATAAAACAGTTACTTGCTGGTGTTAAATTTCTTTCATTTCCAATGAATGAAAATGAGTTGATGTCACTTATACTTTAAAGGTTATTTTCACTGCATATAGTATCCTATGTTGTCAGCAATTTTCTTTCAGTTATTTAAAGATCAAATTTTACTTTTTGCTGATTTCCTTTTTCTCCTTGATTGGACAACTTATCAGCCTTTTAATGGAACTCTTTTTCAGATTTTACATCCTATATTTTTTTCATTTTTTGTGCTACCTTTGTGAAATTTAAGTCTAGATATATTTTCTTATTTATCCTCCAGTAGAAAAATAATCTTTAGTATTTTAATACCATCCCTTATTTTTTATATTGTTACCAGATTTGTTAGCTTTAGAATTTGTCTTTGATTCTTTAGTATAGATTCCAGTTATCAGCTGTAAGTCTCTTGTCTCTCTTGAACATGTTAAATTCTGTTATTTTCAGGTCTGTATGATAACTATATGATGGAAAAGTATCTATTATATGAATTATATGAATTAAAATAAAGATAGCTACAAAAAGACAAAGTATGAGTAACTAATTTTGGATTATGTAAATTGTACTGATCATCTTATACTTAATGTAAAACTGAAATATATATTATTATATATAGTATAGATATATTTAGGCAAAAATGATTAGTGGTTTGTGTTAATGGAAAGGATTATGTGAAATCTTTATGAAAAATGAATTGTCAAAACTAGTTGCATAGTGTATGTGCATAAGTTTCAAAAAATGAATATTCAATTTACAATCCCAAATCTTCATATATATATATATATATATATATATATATATATATATATATATATATAATGTATTTATGTATATATATATATATATTTTTTTTTTCATAATGTAAGACTGAAGTCTATAGGAGGAACTGGAAGAATAACAATTTCTACATGGATATTTTGTATATGAAAAGGCTCAGCATGAAAAAGTAACATGTAAAAAAAATAAAATGATTCCAAATTGATAAGCTCAACAAGATACTGAGACTCAGAATATGGAATAAGTGCTTAAGAAACAGAACACATAAGGAGCTTTACTTGTAAATTGTTCTTTTGGGAATATACCCACATCAATGTGTGCTCCAGTGAATTTTAAATAATAATTGCTAAGATATATATATATATATATATATATATATATATATATATATATATATGTGTGTGTGTGTGTGTGTGTGTGTGTGTGTAGTGTGAATTTATTATTTGTTGAAAAGTATTCTAAATACTTTTGCTGTTTTGTCTCCAAGGCAAGCATGGCATTCATTAACATTTTTTATGGATGGGTACACAGAGCAGTTTGTAAACTTGTTCAAGGTACCAAGAAAATAAGGTAAACAAATGATAAAATGGGATTTAAATGTCTAGTTACCTGTTAGGAATACACACTTTTAACCAGGGTGCTATATAAAGTCATACATGTAGAAGGGTCCATGCAGATTGGGGGGGGGGAGTACCATGCCAAAGGGAAGGATTTACATGGTGATAAAGAACTAGATAAAACACTTTTCTATGAGAACTCAGTGCAGCATATGTTAATGAAAACAAGAAAATCTTAAAATAGTAGGTGTTAAAATTATAAGGCCACATATTGAACCAATAGATCCCAGCATGTTAATAAACCCATGGGGAGAAAACTGTTATATTTATAGTATTAACAAGGATTGGTTTAATTGTTAAGAAAATGAGATAGCATACCCAAATGTTTGCATAAGTAGATAAAATTAAATGCAAAAATAATCAGTAAAAAATAATCATTGAAAACACATTCAAGGACATGTTTTATGCTTCACCACACAAAAACAAGGCATTTCCATAATGTAACTATGGGGAAAAAACATTTAAACAATATAATAGGGACACTAATAGTTCTTTTTAACTTATTATTTTAAGATTGTTTTTATTATAAGTGAAAAAATAAAATATGATGCTCAAAATATTAATGCAGTAAATTTGCATTGTTAAGCTTTGGGGCTCAAAATACTTTAGAAATCATACAAATTGTATTTGTTTTTAGTTTTGTAAAAATTATAATCCTAACTTATAATATTTAGTGTTTAAGGAGCTAGATAACTTTTAAATATATATTTTAGTTTGTAAGAGATTAAATAGTTAAAAGTAGATTTGTGAAAGAGTTCTGAGAATTTCTCATTGGTATTTTATACAGTCCATCAATTTTCTGAAGTTTATTATGAAACCACACCCTGATTTAAAATTATTGTTTAAAAATGTGAACATCTGATTCATTATGGTGTTGGCATCAGTTGATTGTCTTCTCTGATTAAAGCTGTTATTTTCTTGTTTCTTTTTTATGAGAGATGAGGGTTTTGATTTCCCCCCCCCTCATTGTATCCTAGACATCTGGTCTATCATGTTAGGACACCTTGAGTTCTATTTAAATATTTTATTTTAGCAGTTACCCATTTAGGTTTAGCAAGTCTTTAGGCTGTGGTTCTGAGGGCCACTTAATTTCCAGGCCCTTTGCAATGTTAGTAGGTTCACTTACTGATCTTGAGCCATGGGGCTTCCTTCCAGCCCTGCTGATGTCACCTTTGTGTGCAGAAGGTGTTTCCTGGGCTGGGTCACATGCTGCCTCCAGATACACTTAACTAGGTGGAAGATAGTAGTTGTGGGACCTTCCTGTAGGTTGCTTTCCCTAGCAGTTTTCCTGAGCCTCTGACTGGGAGAAAGCAGATGCATAATGGTGAAGACAGAGACTTTCTAGAGGAGTTTCACTGTAGGTGGTTCTCTTCACCTTTCTCTTCCTAAATGCCTTAGTATCTCAATCTAAAAGCAGAGTCTCAGACACTGAGGAGAGGGAGGGTACTTACTCCCCCTAGCTGTGCAAGACTTTAAATCAATGCCCTCTGGCATGGTGTCAGGCTAGCTCCCCTGAATTTATCAGGGACCCTCCAATTTTGATCCTGGGGATGAATTAATTGATCAGAGTGAAAACACTGGTCTGGGTGGTCTTCCTATGCTGAGACAATGGGCAAGATTGAAGATGCTCTGCTACTTTGTTGTTCTTGTGATGAATTTTCAACCTAGTCTTTTGCCTTTTAGGGTTTCTGATTGCTCTTTCACTTGTCTTAGATTTTGAAGGTAAATGGTATTGTTTATGTAGTGGGCAGGAAAAACAAATCTTCACCAATCTCATCTAGGCTGGGAATCACTGCTAATTTAAATCATGTATGTTTATAACATCTTACAATAGACAAGGATTTCTTGCAAGATTGAACAAAAACAAACTTACTTGATATATTGATAATTGAACATAATTAAAATGAAGAACTTCTGTTGTTCATAAACACAATGAAGAAAGGAAATAAAAATTATAGACTGAGAAAAATATTCATGATAACTGATACAGAGTATTAATGAAGATTCTCTCATTGATCAAATTCCACTTAAACTCACCCAAACTCTTTTTCAAAGAAGCCTGACTTTTTTTCCTTTTTTGAGTGCGTGCATTGTCCAATGTTAGGAAGAATCCTGCTGAATCAGTTTAGTCAGAACACCTGCCTTCCACATTTGATCACCTTCAATAAGTGCTCTGATTTCTCTTATCAACCATCCGTGAATGATGTCTGATCTTTCTGAACTAGATCAGGCATGGACCCTGTTGGTCTATTTAGCCAGAATCTCTCTTTCCCTTGATGTATCTTCTTAGTAATTTTCCTTCTACTGTACATTCCTATTTACCCCAGGTATATTCAGAGTTGAATTCAGTCACTCTCCCCCACTGTAAAATCCCATTGCAGTGATCTCTGTACCCATTACGATAATTCTACCCTTGAATAATCTACCTTAAAACTTTGAAAAAATGTAATGGTTATTTTTTTTTTCTCTTGACTGACAAAGAATTTAAATCCAGGCAAAAATGAATAAAAGCTTTTACCAAAGAAGATAATCCTAAATAGATAATAAAAACATTTGTTTTATATCATCAGATATCATGGGTATGCAAATGAAAGAGCAATGAGCTACCAATTAAAGCACAGAAGAATAGAAAAAAAAAACATTCAATCACTGAAATTATCAGTCACATGGAAAACAGACAAACTATCACATTGTCAATGAGAGTGAAATATAGTAAAACATATTGGAATGTTTGACTAATAAAACCATTTCTTAAAAATAATACACACTTCTACTCTGCAACTCAGCAATTATCATTTTAGGTGTATATACAAGGCAAAGGAATATATGTCAAGAAAATGATAAAACAAGCATAAAAGAAAACAGCAAAAGAATGTTTACAGCAACTTTGTTCACAATTATCGAAAGCCAGAAATAGCCCAAATGTTGATGAGCACTAGAAGGATAAAGACCTTGTGGTATATTCAAATAATGGAATAGTGTGCAGCAATTAAAAATATATTGATATATGTAACAATGCAAATGATGTCCAAATTATGAAAAAAGAATGTGACACAATTTATGTGAAATTAACAAAACAAATAAACATAATCTAGGACTCTAGAAATTAGAAGAATAATTAGTTCTGTTTGGAAGGCATTGGCTAAAGGATGGAACAATGAAGCCTCCTTATGTCTTGGAAACTTCAGTGTTCTATGTCTTCATCTGATCATTTTTACCCAGAAATATTATGAATATATGCAAAAATTTAAATCTGAAGTATATGTGAATATATATGATGAGTTTGTACACAGTTATATGTAACTGATACACTTATGATATATGGACTATGATGTATAACTGCAGTTTTGTAAGATTTTTAAGATATTTAACTTTCTCGACTTTGTTTTAAAATGATGTGACTGCTGCTTGCTCCTTTTGCCAATTGCAATTTATATGCTTCAAATAATTTGCTAGGTTAGAGATTCACAACATGATATTTTGTGTGGATAACAGCAATGCTTTGGTAATTTCATAAAGCTATGATTAGGTCAATATAGGTAATTAAAATGTCATTTGTGTTTTGAAAACTGAAAAATACTTTCTACTTATCAGAGACATTAAATGTTTTTTTAGTATTTGTGTGTAGAATAAGTAAGGTAGGAAAATTAACTGCAGACAAGTCATGTCATTAACTCACCTAATACTTGCCAACCATTCTTAATCTCAAGGTACTTCTGTACATATTTGACTATACAAATACTACTAATTACTTTTTGTTATTTGCTCATTTTTAGGGGGTAAAGGGTACTAGGGACTGAACCCAGGGTCTCTTACCCTTTTTATTAGGAAACACTGTCTCACTAAATTATTTAGGACTTGGAATCCTCCTGCCTTGGCCTCCTCAGCTGCTGGGATTACAGACAGGTGCCACCCACCACACCAGGGTAATACCACTAACTACTTTAATGAAATTTTAAATTATGTACAATTTAATGTAGCATATATTACTAGAGGAAAAAAAATCACACATGATAATGAATCCAGTATGATAATAAAAATCTGAGGAGAAGACATAGAAAAGTACATACCTCAAATTATATGTCAGTATGAATATGCATGTATTAAATTTTAATAATTTGATAATAAAATTAGCATTGTTACTACTACATATTTAACTAGAATTTTAAAGCCTTTTGATTTCTTTACCTTCAAACAAGTTGATTTTAAGACAATAGAAAATAATGGGGAGATATTAAGAAATAAGCAGTTTTTCATCCTATTATAACAACATAAATAATGTCAATGTTAATTAATTTTTTTGCTTTCCTCCTTCCTTCCTTTCTTCTTTCTTTCCTTTCTTTTTTCCTCTATTCCATATGTTTTAGTTTCTGCTCATACATAAAGTAGCATATATAAATTCATATCACTTGAGTGCTTCTATGTTTTTTCATCCCCTTTGGTATGTTCTGAATTTTATTCAAATATGAAGTGAAAGAGAAATATTACTGGATGTTTTTTGGTTTATTATTAAGAGTTAACATCATTCTATGAAATACTACAAAAAACAGACTATATCTAAACTTGAATTATCCCACAAATCTGGTAGGTTTTGTTTGAATTGTGTACCAATAATTTTGATGTAAGAATTTTGAGTAGGTATGGGTATACACTACTATGATAATTTTTAAATTCTTTTTCTCTAGGTATATATTTTGATAATTCTAATGAAAATACTAATTCTGTTCCTTTTATGAAACGTTAATCATTTTATGATTGATATTATATTTGTCACTCTTTTAAAGATGATTGAATAAAGAAAAATACACACAAATGAATTTAATCTATACCATTACTATATATGCTCTAGTTATATGTAGATATAAGTACTATATAAACATTCAGGTGTGTGAATATACACATACATAAGTAAGTATAAAAGCATTTATTATTAAGACTTTATTCCATGATCATGGAGTCTGGGGGATTCAGAAATGTACAGTTTGCAGAATGGATTCTCAGGAGGAGAGCCTAGAGTATAATTCTAATTAATAATATGAACAACCATATTTTAATTATTTCTTCTTGTGTTTTTAATTGGCATAATGATTTTATTTATTCATGGAGTACAGTGTTATATTACAACTCATATAAAATATGTAATTATCAAATCAGAATTATTAGCATATAGATCCATCAGAAGTATTATTTCTTTCTATTAGGAGCATTCAAAACTTATACTCTACCAACTGTAAAATATACAGTAAATTACTGTGAACTGCAGTGATCCTACTGTGCTATAGAACACCCAAACACAAATTTTGTACCTGTAGCTAATCATTGTGTTCCTCACCCCACCACCCTTTCCTGCTTCTGGCAATTTAAACTCTACCCTCTATTTGCATGAGATCAACATTTTTGTTTTCATAAGAGTGAGAACATGCAGTATTTGTCTTCTGTGCCTGATTTATTTCACTTAACATGATCTCTTCCAGTTTGATTCATGTTGTTGCAAATAAGAATATTTTATTCTTTTTTTAATGACTGAATATTCCTGTGTGTGTGTGTGTGTGTGTGTGTATGTGTATGCGCCGTGATGTTTTTGCATCCATACAGCCATCATCAGTGGACACTTTGGTTTATCCCATACCTTAGCTATGTTGAATGTGCTACAGAAAACACCGGAGTGCAGATGTCTCTTCAGCATACTGATTTCTGTTCCTCTGAAAAATACACAGGAGTTAAATATTTGGATCACATAATAGTTCTATGTTTAGTCTTTTGCCAAACTTGTATTTTGACAAATAAGGATAAATCATCCAGGATGGATGATTAACAGATAATATTGTACAATTATTGAAAAGCAGTAGAAAACATTCTTGAATCCCTCATTAGGTAAGATTATGTAGAACTTAAAAAAAAAACATTTCTTCTTAAGTATTAGATTTATCTTTAATTAGTACAATTATTATAATTTAACTTGCCCATTGTTAATATTTTCTGAGCTTTCAAACAAGATGACTTTAATCATTTTAATTTAATTAAATAAATACTACTTAGTGCTCAAGTGTGGTTTAACTGCAAAACGCTTGATTAACTTTTTGTTTTTTTACACTTTGATGCTTTGCCTTTCTATCAGTCATAAAATGTTTCCAAAACCCTATTGCTCATTAATACATGAAATACTTTATGGTAATTAATTTTCTCTTTGACAGGTTAGCTCAGTGATGCATTTCCAATATATTAATTACCATTATGATGAAGTATGCTGTAAAGGTTGAAAAGAGTTACTCCCCACTAGACAAATTAAATCAAGTGAGAAATAAATGTTCAATCTAGGTTTTTATTTATTAGATTTAAAAAAAAAAACATGATTACAAAATGAAGAAGTCTTGTCATTATCTAAACTCATGCCAGATATCAATAATTTGGTATAAATTTTGAAATTACATCTTAATATTGTTTTCTTAGTTGAAATGTATTTGTCTATATATGATGTCAGAAGCTGTGTATGTTCATATACTAATATTAATAATACTATTAACCTTTAAGTTTGGAGCTTTTTCTATTTATAAAAATGAAAAAATAAATTTATAAAAATATTCATTCTTATTAAAATTCTTTTTGCTTATTTGCATTTAAATTTTTAATTCAGATGGAATGTATGTTCATGTAGGGATGTGGTCAGTTATTGTTTTTCTCTTTCACTTTTTTTTTTTTTTGGAAGTAGGAATTGGACCCAAGACTTCACCCATGTTAGGCAAGCACTCCACCAGTGGGATACATTCTCCAGCCCTCTTTTTTATTTTATTTTGAAACAGAGTCTTAAGAACTTGTCCAGGCTGGCCTTAAACTTAGCAGTCCTCGAGCCTCAGCCTCCTCAACAACTGGGTTAACAGGCATGTCCCACATCATCTGGCTTCTTTTACTTTCATTTGTTGTAGAGACAGTGGGTATCTGTATCCGCCCTTCCCAAGTTGTAATTATATTTTATTATGTAGTAAATTGTCATGCATTCCTGAGGAAAATTGCAACATGTTGACTATTGTGTCAATATATAATAAAGAAATGGTCACTGTCACATTGAGGTATTTGTCCAGATTTTCCAACTATTTTGCTGTCTGGATGAATTGTAGCCATATACTTCTCAACCTTAGAAGATCCAATAATAATTTTAATTAAAGTTTTTTTGAATTTACAGCTTAATCTAGAGAGTTCAAATTTTTGCAGTATTGAGTTTTGAAGTCTCAAACAATATTGCTTTCCTTTCAAGTGTCTTTAAATTGTGAAATAGGGTTTTATAATTGTTCAAACACAGACCCTTAACATTTTGTTATTTTATATTTATTCCTAGATTATTCAATTTTATTTCTTCTAAGTCTTATTTGCTCATTATATTAAGTTTTTATATTAAGACCTGCAATTTTGAAGTATTAAAAATATAATTAAATTTAGTAGGAATATGTGAAAAAAATAACCAAATCCTGAAAGCTGCTTTTAACTTTTTTTCTTATATATTTCATCTGAAACTGACGTTAACAATTTTTTCAGACTTCAACAATCTTAAGTCCACCAAAAGTCTTCAAATTGGAATTAAGACTTTGCTCCAATTAAATAATCATTTGAAAAAAAAAATTAAATAATCATTTGCATGGATGATGTTTTTGAAGTTACTTTCTTAATGACACTGAGTAACACTGATTACATGATACATTACTAGCCAAACCTTCATCATTTTCTATTTGTTTGTTTTGCTACTTATACTGTTTTTAAAAGCTGTTTTGCAAAAGCAGCAGATGATCTCTAAGCTTGCAGCACTGAGAGCAAATTTTATGAAAGTCAGTTTTTGTCCTTCCAGAATTATTCCTGGATTCACATACCAAAGGAGTTAGTTCCCAAGTTTTAATGACACTTGCAGAAATGTTATTAAAATGATTACTCAATTAAGATCACAGGGCTGAAATTTACTGATCTTCACTAATGGTAATGCTGTACTAAAAACCAATACACTCACAGCAAAGAGTTCCTAGACTTTCCTTTGCAATCTGATGACTGTCTGGTTTGATAGGCTGAATAATGCTTCCTTTCCTTCCCAAAAATGTCCACGTTTTTCTCACTCATCTTGTGAATATATTTTTTATATATGTGAATAATTTAAACTTTTTAGATGGATCATCTGCAATTATTCTGAATGACTGGGGTGTGCCGAGTTTCATAGGAGGAATACAGAGGAGTCAGGCATAAGAGAAGGGATTATGATGGTGGAAGTAAAGACTGTATTGATGCACTTGGATAATAGAGGAGCAGGACAGAAGCCAAGATAAACAGGAGACTTCTAGAAGAAGGACAAGGCAAAGAAACAAACTCTATAGCACTCCAGAAGGAGCCAGCCTGATATTGGCTTGACTTTAGCCCCCAAAATCTCATTTTCAAGCTCTGGCTTCTGAAATGTAGAGGAATAGGTTTGGGCTGTTTTAAGCTCTGTAGTTTCTAACAGTTTGTTAACAGCCAAAGTGCAAAATTAATTCAGGTAAAAGTGAAACAAATATCATCACACATGTTGGTTCCAGAAATTATAAAACTACAATCTGAACCACCAGTGTGAGGAGTGGCCAACTATTCTAAACTCTCCCCTTTTCAGATATATATAGCCTTATGCTTTTAAAATTCTACACTTTCATTTCCTAGAGGATTCACTTTGGGGCTTGCTGAAATTACCTTGAAATTCTCTGATCTGTCAGATCATTCCAACCAGCTCTGCAGAAGTTTAAAAACTTCCAGAAAGGACTAAATAATAGTGAGCAACTATAAGAAAATCTAGTCAGGCCCATTCAAGCAAGTAAAAGATTTCCTTACTGTTATTTATTTAAACATTCAAAATAACTGAAGGAGAAGATATTAACTAAAATTACATTAAAATGTGCCTACATGAATATCATGAAGACATAATTTTATGTTTTCTTTAGCAACACTATTACATTTTATAATATATATGAACTATCTTACTGGAAATGGTTTTTGTATGTGATTTAAGATATGGGTTAAGAAACAAATATTTAAAATGTGATTACTCATCTGACTCAGTTATATTTATTGGAAACAAAATCAATATTCTACTTTATTGCAATATTGTGATGTTATATTTTTATCATAAAACATACAATGAGCTCTCCAATATATACTGCCCCATGCAAGAGATTTATTATTATCACTAATATGGTATCTCTTTAAGTTTATCTCTCATTGAAACTTTTTTTCTACATTTTATAAAAATTTATTTTGTATTTATCATTTCTTTTATTTTTTAGAATTTATCTTATTTGTATGTTTTCCTATGTATTATTACATTTTACACAATATTTAATCTGACAAATGGTGTGAACAGAATCTTATAAAAATTTTTAGATAATTTTCAATGAAAAGTTATAAAAAGTACATACATATTTAAACAATTCCTAATTAAAATAATATTGCAGTGATAATATGTTATTCACCTAGTCTTATAGAATTTTAGCTTTAAAAGTAATATTAATTTTTCATGTTCATTAAATGGCTAATAATGAACATTTTAATAATTTAGAAGTGTTGTGTAAATGTCACATAGAAGAGAATTGCATTTAAATCAAGAGTAAAGAAATTTTCTGTGTGTGTTTTTTTTTTTTTTGCAAACATAGCCATGAATTATTTTCCATGCCTTCTTTCAAGTACTTTCTCAGTGTTCTATTGTTCTGTAAAGTGTTGAAGTCTTTTTTTTTTTTTTTTAATTAACCAGGAAACCTATGCTTGACCTTTTGACTTGCTTTGGCTAGTCAACACAATGAAGTAATTACTTAAAAAAATTTGTTTGTTTGGGGCTTGTTTTCTTTCCCTGTTGTTAGATATATTAAAATAATCATTCAGAACTTGCCAGGTGAGCTCAAACACAATTGTGTGTGTGTGTGTGTGTGTGTGTCTCAGCTCAAATTACCAATCCATGGAACCCTGAGAGATACAAATGCCTATTTTTAAGTCATTAAACTGAATATAGGTTTTTTATGCAAAATTAGCTGACACATTTTTCCTCACTATTATGGGCTAATTATTCTAAAAAAGCTACTTCCTTTAATATACTCAAATATTGGTAAAATATAGCAGTGCATATATTGTAAAAATAGGTAATTGAACTTGAAAGACAGGAACAAAACCCAAAACAAAAACAAAGACTTCAGTGTCTGAACAACAGTGGAGCAGCAGAATCAGTCCAATGAGGAATTCCTATATTTAAGCTATCAGTTATAAAATAAACTTATCATAATTAAAAGTAAAGGAGAAAATTTTTAAAAAATCAAAAATTATCAATCATGCCACAAATATTTTGGGTAAAAAAGAAATAAAACAGAATTTTAAATGGAAAATATTGAATATAAAATTATTAATAATGAAAATAACAAAATTTAAAATATTTATATATAGAAATAACACCCTAAACACACCTGAAGATAGATTTCATGACTGAAGACAAACCATAAAAAAATTGACTGAAATACAGTCAAAAGATACAAAAAAATTAAATCGTTCAACTGACCCTAATAGGCATGAAGTGAGAAGTAGTAATATATATATATATGAAAGAAGATCTTTAATGAACAGAGACACTAAAAGTGTTTTAAGTATTTAAGTCAGCAATTTATGTGGTTATACTTGGCATAAATATTCAAACACAAAGCATAAAATTAGACATTAGGAAAATCCAGGTTACTTGCAAATAAAGTAGCTATCAAAAAAAGATGATTTAAGACAGAAAACTGTGTTCAATTATTTTCAAAGCACTAAGAATGAACAACTTCCAATTTAAAATTATGCACATAGATAAATCCACTTTTGATTGTCAGTTAAAAATAAAGATATTTCAAAGAAATACTACAGAAAATTAACTTCTGAATGTCATCTCTAAAGAAATTTTTAATTAATATTTTTGAAAAAAGAAAAACAATCTTAGTAGTCCAAGATGCAAGCAAAAGAAAAGCCAGAATATATTATAAACATTTACTCAACTCTAAAGATTGATATGTACAAATATTAATATAAAGATCTAAATTTTATAGTTGTAACAAAGAACTTAATGAACAAAGAAAACATAGAAGATGAGAGGGAGACTTCTGAATCTCAAGGACTAGAGAGTTACATATACATTAGGATAAGAAGTATAAAATTTTAAGTCAATAGCACAGATAATTCAGAGGATATTAAAAGTAAAAAAATATATATATCTTAAAATGAAAATAGGAAATAAAATTCTCAGTAAAAACAGGAAAGCAAATAAGAAATCAATATTATAGAAAATAAAGGAAAAGACTATTTTGAGAAGAATAAATAAAAACAGTTATGAAAAAGAGAAAACATTTAATGTACTATAAATTTTCAGTTAACTAGAAACATAAAATATTATTACAAATATTTATGTAAATAGTAAACTTTTCAAAAATGCATGGAGAAATATCGACAGAAGGAAAATTAAAAGGAGAGGTTAATATATGTTTCTCAGAAAAGTAATAGATAAGCACATAAAAGGTAATAAGATTTAGTTTTAAAAATACAACTTGTATTTTTTAACATCAGCGTGCTCCAAACTTCTACTAATAGGATCTGCTTTGAAAACAAAAATCCAGTGAATATATTCACAACACAAATCTTATCAATATGAGAGATAATATCCGTACAGCCCTATAAGAAAAAATGCAAAGCTAACCACTCAATATACATGAATCCTGTCTCAACAACTTTCCAATTATTTGTTTCTTATAAATTATGCCATGTACCTATACAACAAATGCCCTGGAACAAAAAAACAAACAAACAACAACAACAACAAACCCAACCATAGAACAACAGCATAAAACCAAAGTCATATTAAAGCAGCTAATATTTTAAAATATAACAAAATAATGCTTTAGTGTGATATCTTACACTAATTACAAGATTTTACAGTTTAATATATTATTATCTAGTCATATTGCTTAATATATCATCCTGATATTTATTTAATATCAACACATACAAAGAAATATATTTCTTTAAATTATTAACAAGTGACAAAGAAAAAGTGATATCTCAGAAGGGGAGGAAAATCATACCAGAATAGTTCCTAGGAAGGCAAAGAGGGATATGCTAAGCATGAAAGTAAACATTAATGAACAATTAAAGAAATGTAGATAAGGTTGATTAACTCAAATGTTGTTTCTGAGAAGCAAAACTCATTAAGTAAAAATAAAGTAGGAATAGATGGACAATATTAGGAAAGATCGTTTTAATGATAAGTGTTTTAATTGGCATGAAAATATTTAAACTTTATGTAGTTACAAAGTATACACAATATATAAGCTCTAAAAAAAAAAGTGACCAGAATAATTTTTCTTGAAATTTTTCTCAAAATTAAACACCAAAGCCAAATTACATTAAATATAGTTTTACTAACCATTCTACAAAAGGGAAGAGAAGTATAAAGTAAATTAATCTTAGGGTAAAAAAAAGCATGATTATTTATTTCATGTATACATACTTGTGTTTCTTATATGTACACATATATATTTTATATTATATACATGAAATATTTATGTAATTACAAGTTTGTAAAATGTACCTGACTACAAATTTATTACTGTTCATAAAGAAATATTATGAGCATAAAATCTACTGCTACGTGAATAGACAAATTTTGGTAAAGCAACAATAATAGAATTATGTAAAATAATGTAGATTTAGTGAATTACATTTTCAACAACATGAACAACTTTTTAAAGTGTATAAACAATCTTTCAAGAGAAAAAGCAAATACCTGAGGACTACAGATAGCATGGTATTTTTGGGAGTGGCAAATGAAGTATGGTTCTTGAACTGCAGAGACAGGGCAATATGGTATCCCAATATAACTCCTCTTCAATATCATCTCCCTCTATAATCCCACTGAATTTAGGATATTCCAACATCTATGAGATCAAAACCAGACATCTTCCATAAAGAACTAAAAAGTTCTGATTTTAAAAAGTACTTATAGGAATGAATAAGTTAAGCATTAATTAATTAGAAGTTAAGGACTGGAGTGGGAATATTCATTCTCATTTAAATTCTTAAAGATATATATCTGATACTTGGACTTTAAATAAAATAGTAACACACTGAATGTTACAGCTATGTTTGATTTTGTATTTCATAAAATGCGTATATTTTCCATCGCCATGGTAAAAGAGTATGCTTAGTTGTTTTATGTTTTCTGGTGTATATTTGCTTTTTCCCCTACTACAAGTGTTCCTGAGTGGCATTGTTCATGAGTATTTCACTGCTTTGGAAGCACTTGGAAAGGAGGCTTAACATGATTAGACTACAGAAGGCTATAGTTTTTTCTTCACTAAAGTGCAAGTCAAGAAGTTTGTGTGTGTATGTGTCAGATTTATGTCCTGTACTTTTTGAAAGTGAAAAAGAAGATTTATTTTCTTCTCACTCTTCATTGTAAAAGATTTGATAAATCCTGTTACCAAAATCTGCAGAGAGCAAATTTTCTAAAGTACAAGAAATGCAATGCAAATCTCTTTTACTGCCTTCCAAATTTCACACACTAATTACAGAAACCAATTTCTCACTGCCTAAAGGAGATTTCTAAATTGAACCAAAGTAAACCCCTGTGTAACTGAAAGAAATATATTTTTACATACAGACATATATATGTGTGTTTCTGTAAATACACACATAAATACATGCATGTACATATTTATGTATAACTAAAAGAGCAGTATGACTTTTAAATGAATTTTAGGATATTCCTAGTTTTTAAGATAATATTTTAAGTGTATCAGTATCTGCTGAAAGAGGGATATACCTGCATCTCAAAATTACTCATTGTGCTAAGATATTTACTAATAATGAAGTCACTAAGAATTCAAAATGGAGAAAATTATGTTTTTGTGATGTTATATAATATTTAAGCATTATTTTTATTCATTGTTTATACTGTATTTAATTTTCTATAAATGCATTAACTATTGAATTTCTGTTTATTTGTATTGAAATAACTGCTTGGTGAAGATTCTCTCTGTAAGCGTGTATCTGACTGTACCAAGAGCAAGAGTGTACTATATTAATGACTTAACTGTGGAAAGTTTTCCTCATTAACAGGGCATTCCAAGATGTCTACAGAACTCATAAATAATAGGGATTCCCAAATCTTTTAATGATAATTACTAAGAATTGCAGAATTTACACCATGGAAGGAGCTCACTGTAGATTCACCATTTTGTTACGACCATCATTGTATATTTTTAAAATATCCTAGAAATCATAGTACGTGAATAATAAAAAAAAAAATTCGGATCCATATTCATGAGCGCTCCTCATATATGATATATGGACATACGCACATACAGACATACAACACAAAACAGAAGTGTGCACACATAACATACAACACATAAGACAATAGTAAAGGCCTTGTAGCTTTACACAGGTGAAATCTCCATTGCAATGTTTAAAAACTCCACAGTCAAAAAAAATAAAACTGATCATAAAAACATTAACCTAGGTCTGTATGAGCTCAAAAATAAAATAGAACTTTATGATGTGGGAAAAAGCAATAATAAAATAGATATTGAATAAAGCATCCTGGTTAATCACTGTCGCAGATGTAAGAATAGCCAAGCTGGAGTTCTGGATATCAGCTGTTATGGATTTGAGTCAAATCATCTTTCTTTTGGTCTGTAGAAATTGTTTAGGTTAATCTCTCTGGAAACCAAATCTGCTGCTGTTCTCCCTATGGAAAAACACAAACAGAGCCCCGACTCCAGACAATCACTGGGTCAGGACCTTTCCATTGTCCTGTTAGAATATCCTTCCAAAGTACCTTAGGCTTATGTACATTTTTTGGATACAAATGTCTTTCCACAGCACTAAGCCCTGATGAATCCAAATTTAAAAAGTTTAGAGTAAAAAGGGTTATTTTAAGTTTATCTTTGGGGATATATATACCCCTTTCCAATTCCCTCCTTTTGTTTTAACAAGTACATTTTAATAGTTTGATGAGCTCTTTCAACTATGCCTTGTCCTTGTGGATTGTATGGAATTCCTGTTATGTGAGTAATGCCAAATGATGAGCAAAATTGTTTAAAAGAGGTAGAAGCATAACCAGGACCATTATCTGTTTTTAACTGTTTTGGAACGCCCACAGTGGCAAAATTTTGTAAGCAATGAGCTATAACATCTTTAGTTTTTTCTCCGGCATGAAGGGAGCCCATCAAAAATCCAGAAGAAGTATCAACTGTAACATGCAAATATTTTAATTTTCCAAATTCTGGCAAGTGTGTGATGTCCATCTGCTAAATATGGTTAGGTATCAGTCCTCTAGGATTGACTCCAAGATTAACTTGTGGTAAAAATGTCACACAATTTTGACATTGTTTTATTATATGTCGGGCTTGTTCTTTAGTTATTTTAAAATGCTTTTGTAAAGTATTAGCATTGAAATGGAACCTTTTATGAAAATTTATAGCTTCTTCTATTGTGGAGAAAATATGTATGTCATGTGTAGATTTATCTGCTAATTCATTGCCCAAACTAAGGGCTCCAGGCAATCCTGTATGTGCCCTGATATGTCCTATAAAGAATGGATCTTTTCTGTCCCAGATTAGACTTTGTATAGTGGAAAACAAAGAGAAAACAGTAGAAGAAGGGGAAATCCTACCAGCATCTTCAAGGGATACTATAGCATTAACTACATACTGACTATCAGAAAATAAATTAAATACAGAATCTTTAAACATCATAAAAGCTTGTAATACTGCATTAAGCTCTACCTTTTGAGCTGATTGTTTGGGTACTAAAAATGTAAGAGTTTGATCAGGGGTAACTACTGCTGCTGTAACATTATTTGACCCATCAGTGAATATATTTGGAGCATTCATGATAGGGGTTTTTCTTGTCATCTTTGGAAAAACTACAGGATGCTTAGACCAAAAAGACAACAAAGGATTAGATGGTAAGTGATTATCAAATGAAACATTAGATTTACACATGATTATTGCCCAAGTATGTAACTCATTAGCTAACTCATCAATTTGATCCATAGTATATGGAGTAATAATTTTATTGGGATAAATCCCAAACACTCCCTTTGCTGCTTTTAGTCCTTTGAGTACTAATTGTCCTACAGCCTCAGGATATCTAGTAAGAATAGTGTTAGGAGAATAAGATAAATGTATCCACAATAATGGACCTCCTTGCCAAAATACCCCTGTAGGAATATTTTTTTGGTAGTACAATAAATAATAATGGCAAACTTATATCAATTCTATCCAAATGCATATTTTCCATATATGTTTCAATGATTTTTAATGCCTTTCTTGCTTCAGGCGTCAACATGCGGGGTGAATTTGGATCTGATGGACCTTTTAGAATATCAAATAAAGGTCCCAACTCTCCTGTTGGTATGCCTAGATAAGGCCTTATCCAATTTATGTCTCCCAATAACTTTTGAAAGTCGTTAAGTGATTTGAGTTGATCTACTCATATTTGAATTTTTGGTGGACGGACCATGGTTGAGGATAATAGAACTCCTAAATAATTAATTGGAAAATTTAATTGTATTTTATCTATTGCTATCTCTAAATTATAATTTTTTAACAAATTTGTAAGTGTGGCATAACATTCTGGCAATGTGTTTTTATCTTCATGTGCCAATAACATATCATCCATATAGTGAAATATTTGTAGTTCAGGATTTTGATATCTATGTGGCTGGATTGCTTTGTTAACATAAATTTGACACATAGTTGGACTATTAGCCATCC
The DNA here is from genome assembly GCF_021218885.2 of Marmota monax. Lineage (NCBI taxonomy): Eukaryota > Metazoa > Chordata > Mammalia > Rodentia > Sciuridae > Marmota > Marmota monax. Next base: position 2,047 of record NW_026694305.1, on the reverse strand, counting down.
CTTGAGGGAGTACTTTCCATTCATGTCTCTGATCAGTACCTTCATGATTTAGTGCAGGGATAGTAAATGCAAAATGTGGACTATCCTCGGGATGAATTGGAATTGAAAAAAATAATCTTTAATATCTATAGCTAAAACATACCAGGTTTTTGGTAAAGCAGATAATTGGGGAATCCCTGATTGAGCAGGTCCCATAATAACCATCTCATTATTAATGGCTCTTAAATCTTGCAATAATCTCCATTTACCAGATTTCTTTTTAATGACAAAAATGGGAGTATTGTGGGGAGATATGGAAGGTTGTATATGTCCCTCCGCTAATTGTTGTTTCACCAGGTCATGGGCTACTTGTATCTTTTCTTTAGTTAGGGGCCACTGAGGAACCCACACTGGTCTTTCTGATTTCCAAGTAATTTTGATTGTCTCAGTGGCCCTTTCTGAAAATCCAACCCATGTCTGTCTGTTCCTTGATCTATTTGTATTGGTGCTGCTATACCTTGTTCTTGTTCTCCTAATCTTTTTTTCTTTCCTAAAACCTTGTCTAGCCCTAGTAGTGGGCACGTTAAGATTGATGTTATTTGTTAATGTCAAACCTAATTGATCTAGGACATCTCGTCCCCATAAATTTATAGGAAGATGATCCAATACATAGGGCTGTATAATTCCTTCACATCCTTCAGGATCCTTCCAATCTAATACCATTGCACTTCTATGGGGATTAGTTGCCACTCCTAGGCCTTGAAGCATTTGAGTGGCTTGTTGTAATGGCCAATGTTTTGGCCATTCTTGACGAGATATGATGCAAAGGTCAGCACCTGTGTCCAGTAGCCCATTAAAGTCATGTCCTTGAATATTTAGTTTTAGCATGGGGCGAGAATCTAAATTTAAAGACAGCATAGCCCAATCTACACCTGTGGAGCCTAATCCCTTGGAACCTCTTTCTACAGTACGGCTGGAAAATTTATCATGTAGGCTGGGTATTATTAACAACTGTGCTATTCTATCTCCTGGTGAAATTACTGATTTACCTCTTGGAGAACTAGCTATAATTTTTATTTCACCCTCATAATCAGGATCAATTACCCCAGGACTTATCATAAGTCCTTTTAGTGTTGAAGAACTGCGTCCCAATAATAAGCCTACTGTTCCTTGGGGAAGAGGTCCTTTTACTCCTGTGGGAATGATTTGAACTCCCATCTCTGGAGTTAGTACTGCTCTGGCAGAGGCGCAGATGTCCAACCCTGCACTCCCTCTGGTTTGTCTGATGAGGGATTTAATGGATAATGCATCCTGGGCACAACCCTGATGATGCTGCTGGGTTCCTCCATTGCCCTGTGTATTTGCGGTTTTGGGCCCCAGAGCATTGGGCCCTCCAGTCCGTTTTTTGGCAATGGAGCCTGATGCCTTTCTCCATGATATTGTGGGTAAACACTTGGTCCTTGTCCATTTTTTGATAATGGAATACCCTCTTTGGTGGTTTGAGAATGGCATTCATTAGCTCACTGTTTCCCTCTAAGGCATCGTGGGCAAATACCCAGTATTCTATTCCTTTGATACCTAGCTTTGTTAAACCCTCCTCCTATGGGGCAACTCCTTTTAAAATGTCCTGTTTGATCACAATTATAGCATGTTTTTGGCCTGGCATCTAAAGCCTGTTGTACTGCTGCTAAGACTTGCCCTTGTTCATTAATGTCTCTACATAATTTAATATATGTGTTTAAATCTTCATGTCTCCATGGTCTCATGACCTCTCTGCAGCAACGATTTGCTTGGTCATAAGCCAGTTGTTTTATAAATGGCATTGCCTGTTCTGTATCTCCAAATATTCTAGAAGCTGTTTGAATAAGCCTATCTACAAATTCAGCGTAAGGTTCATTAGTTCCTTGTATTACCTTAGATAATTGTCCTTGTAAATCTCCATGCCCCTGTAAAGTTTTCCATGCCCTAACCGCATCTACAGCAATTTGTGCGTATATGCCAGGATCATATTCAATTTGTTGCAGTTGACCCTCATAAGGTCTTTTTCCTAATAACATATCTAGATTTC